>NC_068437.1:46985842-47075842 GCF_023373465.1 Oncorhynchus keta | reverse complement strand
GCTCATTGTAATGACTGGAATGGAATTAATGGAACTGAGCCAAACATGTGGTTTCCATATGTTTTATGTATTTGATACGGTTCAATTTATTACATTCATCCTATAGCTCCTCCAAAAAGCCTCCTCTGATCGTGACTGGCTGTATCGCCGCCTGGTATGGCAAGTACAGCAATCCAGGACATATACACCAGGCGGTGTCTGTGGAAAGGACGAAAGATTTCATTGATTTCGTGCTCTTTTTTTAGATTCCATTCTGGATTTTCTACTTCTTTACATTTGATATTGAATAATTGTTGAGGAAGAGCTTGCAAGTAAGCAATTCACTGTACTGTTAACGCCGGTTGTATCCTGTGCACATGACAAATCAACTTTGATTTGATGTACTCTCTTTGAAATGACTTTGTCACACAAACGTATAGAAATGAGTAAGGTGGATTAGGAAGGATTTCACGCACACATCAACTGAATAGCCATTAATTCACATTCAACTTGATTTGACAAGACGTTTTTGGGAAATTATTGCCTTGATTTTTGTTTTTTTACTTATTGTTCTTGTTGGCTTATAAATAAACAAACAAAAATGTATAATTGAAAAATGTGAGCCTCATGCAAAAGACAATTTTCTGTCGGATGCCAATTCAATAGACAATAAAGCTTTAAGAACTTTTAATATACTCCTAACAAACCTAAATTCCCCGTCAGCATACAGACCAGCAGAACCCTGACTTCCTGAAGTGGTAATCTATTACTGTAAGGGTGTCATATAGACCAGCAGAACCCTGACTTCCTAAAGTTGTAATCTATTACTGTAAGGCTGTCATACAGACCAGCAGAACCCTGACTTCCTAAAGTTGTAATCTATTACTGTAAGGGTGTCATACAGACCAGCAGAACCCTGACTTCCTAAAGTGGTAATCTATTACTGTAAGGCTGTCATACAGACCAGCAGAACCCTGACTTCCTAAAGTGGTAATCTATTACTGTAAGGCTGTCATACAGACCAGCAGAACCCTGACTTCCTAAAGTGGTAATCTATTACTGTAAGGCTGTCATACAGACCAGCAGAACCCTGACTTCCTAAAGTGGTAATCTATTACTGTAAGGCTGTCATACAGACCAGCAGAACCCTGACTTCCTAAAGTGGTAATCTATTACTGTAAGGGTGTCATACAGACCAGCAGAACCCTGACTTCCTAAAGTGGTAATCTATTACTGTAAGGGTGTCATACAGACCAGCAGAACCCTGACTTCCTAAAGTTGTAATCTATTACTGTAAGGCTGTCATACAGACCAGCAGAACCCTGACTTCCTAAAGTGGTAATCTATTACTGTAAGGCTGTCATACAGACCAGCAGAACCCTGACTTCCTGAAGTGGTAATCTATTACTGTAAGGGTGTCATACAGACCAGCAGAACCCTGACTTCCTGAAGTGGTAATCTATTACTGTAAGGGTGTCATACAGACCAGCAGAACCCTGACTTCCTAAAGTGGTAATCTATTACTGTAAGGCTGTCATACAGACCAGCAGAACCCTGACTTCCTGAAGTGGTAATCTATTACTGTAAGGGTGTCATACAGACCAGCAGAACCCTGACTTCCTGAAGTGGTAATCTATTACTGTAAGGCTGTCATACAGAACAGCAGAACCCTGACTTCCTAAAGTGGTAATCTATTACTGTAAGGCTGTCATACAGACCAGCAGAACCCTGACTTCCTAAAGTGGTAATCTATTACTGTAAGGGTGTCATACAGACCAGCAGAACCCTGACTTCCTAAAGTGGTAATCTATTACTGTAAGGCTGTCATACAGACCAGCAGAACCCTGACTTCCTAAAGTGGTAATCTATTACTGTAAGGCTGTCATACAGACCAGCAGAACCCTGACTTCCTAAAGTGGTAATCTATTACTGTAAGGCTGTCATACAGACCAGCAGAACCCTGACTTCCTAAAGTGGTAATCTATTACTGTAAGGCTGTCATACAGACCAGCAGAACCCTGACTTCCTAAAGTGGTAATCTATTACTGTAAGGGTGTCATACAGACCAGCAGAACCCTGACTTCCTAAAGTGGTAATCTATTACTGTAAGGCTGTCATACAGACCAGCAGAACCCTGACTTCCTGAAGTGGTAATCTATTACTGTAATGCTGTCATACAGACCAGCAGAACCCTGACTTCCTAAAGTTGTAATCTATTACTGTAAGGCTGTCATACAGACCAGCAGAACCCTGACTTCCTAAAGTGGTAATCTATTACTGTAAGGCTGTCATACAGAGCAGAGCCTTGTCCCTCAACTGACCCTTAGGCCCTATTCCCACTACGAGATATGAAGGAGAGTCTGAGGAACAGTAGTAGCAAAATACATTTCTAGTAGCAAAATACATTTCTACCTTTCGTTGTGGCTGGCAACGTGACATTCTTGACCTGCAGCTCAAAGTGACCATAAATATCACAGTAACCACTAGCCAGTAAGCACAAGCTATTCAACAATGACAAAAACATTTATTCTAAACCATATTACACTAGGCTATTGAATAATGCAACCAAACCATATTACACTCTTGAATAATGCAACAATTCACAAGTATGTGTGGACAGTTAAAGGAATTCTTTTCTCGTCTGTAGTCTACACTTATTACATTTTAGCTTCAAGACAAAAGCACAGCGTTGCTAAAAGCATTTCTTCACCAAGTAACGTTATCCTATAAAACATGTACGATTAACCCTCTCATTTAACCCTCTCATACCAATATATCAAGTACAGTAGGCCTATCTTACAACATTGCAAATCATTACATGTGGTAAAAGAAAATTGCAACTGAAAACGTGGATATGAGTGAATTGACTGCGATGAGCTGTTTTTATATGGAAGCCCATACCCGCTACCAAATGTATTTAAATAAAATGCCTCATGATTTGTCAACCTGTACAATTAGTCTGTGCTTCTGTCTGATCAACTGTAGCCTACTGATAACAACCACAGCTGCAGGTAGCCTAGAGAAACATATGCCCTCCGATCCCATCTGGGCCAGGGGAAATGTAATGTCAGGTTTTTATAGCTTAAGCTATGTAGTTATAGCCTAAAATAGGCCCATTTATTTGTGTTCTGAGGAAATGGGAATTTGATCAAATTTGGTTTATATTCAAACTTCGGGTGGTTAGACTACCTAGGCCTTTTTAATCACAAATTATTGACTGGAATTAATCAATCAACAAAATAGATATCACATGCTGTATGAGTATCTTTTGAATTACAGATGTAGACTATGCAATACAGCGCTGCACACTGAGAGCTCAGGCCTGTTCCTTTTATTGGTCTGTCGCAATTGTTGTCTCTTGCCTGTGTAAAGGGTTTTCATGTTTTCAACCTCCCTGGGGCCAGGAGGTTTCCAGGAGTTTTATTTTTAAACCATATGACCTGATTAGAAAAATAATGGGGTCACATCATAGCACACATCATAGCCCACATCATAGCTCACATCATAGCCCATATCATAGCACACATTATAGCCTATAGCATAGCCCACGTTATAGCCTATATCATAGCCCACATCATAGCTCACATCATAGCCCACATCATAGCACACATCATAGCCCATATCATAGCACACATTATAGCCTATAGCATAGCCCACGTTATAGCCTATATCATAGCCCACATCATAGCCCACATCACAGCCCATATCATAGCCTATATCATAGCTCATATCATAGCCCACATCATAGCACACATTATAGCCTATATCATAGCCCACATCACAGCCCATATCATAGCCTATATCATAGCTCATATCATAGCCCACATCATAGCACACATTATAGCCTATATCATAGCCCACATCATAGCCCATATCATAGCCTATAGCATAGCTCATATCATAGCCCACATCATAGCACACATTATAGCCTATATCATAGCCCACATCATAGCCCACATCATAGCCCACATCACAGCCCATATCATAGCCTATATCATAGCTCATATCATAGCCCACATCACAGCCCATATCATAGCCTATATCATAGCTCATATCATAGCCCACATCATAGCTCACATCATAGCCCATATGTCATTTTATTTCATTTTTTACAGCTGATTAATTAATTTGTCATATGCTACAACTAGGGTCCGGAGTTGGTTCGTTTAGCTTACTACCAGATCAGAAAATTTCTCCCCCATCACTCTGGGACTTCTGCTACCTCTGAAATCTCCACACAATATTAGAAAACATCATATTTGAATGATCTACATTTGACGTTTTTGGTGGTGGGGATGGACTTCCATAGTTTTATGTGGTTCAGGGCAGCTGGCAGCTATTGAGTCAATTTCAGAATGTAACAGGCTGTTACTGCAATTTCAGGTAAAAACTCTATAAAACGAGCCTCAAATATTACGAAAATGTCTATACATTTCAGCTATTTCAAAAACATTGCTCTACTATTAACATATATACTGTAAGAGTGTTGGCTCAACGAGACTATTCTGTTTACACTGCCCTGCTTCAAGGGGGGTAACTGTGGGGCGAGTCTCGTGCTCAACCTCAGGAGGTAGCGGTGGAGATGTAACAAGTACGCACGTTTACATTTGAGTCATCTGTGTAGCCGAAGTGTGACGAGGCTCTTACAAGAGGAATTGTTGGTGGGCTGCTGCCCTAAACAAACAAACTGTGTGTATGTCTCTGTCATATGGAGGGTGTACTCTCTACTACACGTCAGAATGGAGTGTCTCCGCATGCGTGCCTGTGTGTCAGTCAGGGTGAGAGCCAGGGAGAGGGGGGGTGGGATGGGGTGGGGAGGGTGTACTCTCTACTCCACTCTTCAACACCTCTAACCTCTGCCCTAGGAGTGAACTCCAGATGGTGAGATAGGAGTCTTGGCAGCTGGCATACCTTACAGCAGAACATCAACAACCTGTCGGTCCACCTACGCTCTGAACATTCCTTCTCCTAACCCCCGTCAACCTCCTCTTCACCACTTCTTCATCTTCTCTTCCTCTCTTCCCCCTCCTCCGCCTTTCCCCCTCTGTACTCACATAAAACCTGTTTAAACAGAGAAAGCACAAGTCACACAAACATACTAGCACATTGACATACTATACATTAGCTGACTTCTGACCCCAACGACTGGAGGTGTGATTGTGTGTCCTCTTTCTAACATGTTGTTCTCTTAGAATTATTTTCTCGGCCTCACCTGGCCACCTTAGCATCCTCATTTGATCTTTATAATTGCGCTCGTCAACTTTATTATCCAGAGACTGAACATTATCGAGTAATATACTCGGAAGCGGTGGTGGCTGGTGTGTTTATGGACATATTCAATCTCTCCCTATCTCAGTCTGCTGTCCCCACATGCTTCAAGATGGCCACCAATGTTCCTGTACCCAAGAAAGCAAAGATAACTGAACTAAATGACTATCGCCCCATAGCTCTCACTTCTGTCATTTATGAAGTGCTTTGAGAGACTAGTCAAGGATCATATCACCTCTACCTTACCTGTCACCCTAGACCCACTTCAATTTGCTTACCGCCCCAATAGGTCCAGAGACAATGCAATCGGTATTGTGCTGCACCCTGTCCTATCCAATCTGGACAAGAGGAATACCTATGTAAGAATGCTGTTCATTGACTATAGCTCAGCATTCAACACCATAGTACCCTCCAAGCTCATCATTAAGCTTGAGGCCCTGGGTCTGAACCCCGGCCTGTGCAACTGGGTCCTGGACTTCCTGACGGGCCGCCCCCAGGTGGTGAAGGTAGGAAACAACACCTCCACATCGCTGATCCTCAACCACTGGGGCCCCACAAGGGTGCGTGCTCAGCCCCCTCCTGTAATCCCTGTTCACCCATGACTGCGTGGCCACACACGCCTACAACTCAATCATCAGGTTTGCAGACAACACAACAGTAGTAGGCTTGATTACCAACAATGACGAGACCTACGGGGAGCCTACGGGGAGGAGGTGAGGGCTCTCGGAGTGTGGTGCCAGGAAAATAACCTTGGCACCTAAAACCCTCACAAACTTTTACAGATGCACAATTGAGAGCATCCTGTTGGGCTGTATCACCGTCTGGTACGTTAACTGCACCACCCGTAACCGCAAGGCTCTCCAGAAGGAGGTGCGGTCTGACCAACACATCTCCGGTGGCAAACTACTTTCCCTCCAGGACAGCTACGGCATCCGATATCACAGGAGGGCCAAAAAGATCATCAAGGACAGCAACCTCCCGAGCCACTGCCTGATCACTCCGCTATCATCCAGAAGACGAGGTCAGTACAGGTGCATCAAAGCTGGGACCGAGAGACTGAAAAACAGCTTCTATCTCAAGGCCATCAGACTGTTAAATAGCCATCACTAACACATTAGAGGCTGCTGCCTATATACATCGACTTGAAATCACTAGTCACTTTAATAAATGGAACACTAGTCACTTTAATAATGTTGACATATTTTGCATTACTTATCTCATATGTATATACTGTATTCTATTCTATTCTACTGTATCTTAGTCTATGCCGCTCTGACATTGCTCGTCCAAATATTTATATATTCTTAATTCCAGTCCTTTACTTAAATTTGTGTGTATTGGATATATGTTGTGAAATTGTTAGATATTACTTGTTAGGTATTACTGCACTGTTGGAGCTAGAAACACAAGCATTTTCCTACACCCGCAATAACATCTGCTATACACGTGTACTGTATGTGACCAATAACATTTGATTTGAAGCCTGAGGTTGAGAGGGGTGGATCAGGGGTGGGGGGAAGACACGGAAGGGTTGGGGCGTAAGGGGCAGGACTGTTGGACCTGTGTGTGGCGTGGTGTGCATGCATTGGTGCGTCTGCATGTGTTGAGGAAAGTTTAGATAAAACTTTCAAAGGTGTCCATTTCCTCCGTTTCATAAACTGCTAGACTGGCCACCGTACTCTTTACAATTGTGTTTGTTTCAAGGCTTTCAACAACAACAGAGGGTTGACCACATGTATCTTTCCATCTCCCTCCTCTCTCTCAACTTTCCCAACTCTATCTCTCTCTCTCTGTCTGTCACATTAAAGGTGACCTCTGTGACCGGGTGGTGACCACTCTGTTCCACCAGCAGCAGGGTGAATGGGGACGAGAGCAGAAACACCCTTTACATCCTGCAGGAAGTCCGTGACCCCTGACCCCTGACCCCCACGTCCTTTTATGACCCCTCCACAGCCACCCAGCTTTCCACACCTTTTCCCACACACACAGAAGCAGACGAGTATGCTCGCTCGCGCACACACACACACAAACACTCCACCATCCTTATATACTGTATTGGCCGTAACCTAGGCCTCGTGGCCTATCAGATCGGAACTAAGGGTAACCCCATACTTTCCCCATGAGCACCCAACACGATAGTCCTAAAGGGCCACTACAAAACATTTAATACCGATTATAATGTTATCCACTTAGCCCTCCATACACCCACTTTCTGGGGCTTATAAAACGCACATCACTCCATAACTTCCCTATCCTTGTCCTGCTCTCTAGCCCTCTATCTATTATCTACATCCACCTAACATCCACAGTTACATATGACAAACAAGACAAATAGGTAGGAGAAAACAACAGCCCTCCTAGGGGATAGGATTTTGGTGGTGGGAAAGTGAGAGAAGGGGGGAAGGAAAAAAGGGATTACTGCCCCCTTTGTCTACCACTAATCCCACCACCACCTCAACACCACCATCACCATCGCCTCACCGCTCACCACCAACACCAACACATTTCAATGACGGGTCCACCCCCTCCTATACCCCTCAGATATACTCAATGTGCTCCCTCCCTCCTTCCCTTCCCTTCTCAGACAGCGTGAAATCTGCCCCCTAAAAAGAGGTGGGGGCACTCGTCCGTTACTACCCCCCACTCCTCCTTCCTCCTTTCATCCATTCTCTCCATTCTCCATGGGTCCGACCTGTTCCTGGGCCCCATAAACCCTTTGTGCAGATCGATAGCCTGCGGCTGGAGGCTAGCCAGACCTGGGTTATTGAGAGTGAACCAACCACCAACCCCCCCTCTGATGACAAAATTAACCCAGGTTGCTCCGTTCCTGTTACCCAACATGCCCATGTTCATAGAACCCAAGTTCCCATACCAAACTGACTTACTCTAGATGGCCCCTAGTATTAGTCATTGAATGTTTTTACTCAAGCAAATTCTGTATGTTCTGTTTAAAGTAAGCCATCTACACAAACACATCAGTATGTTCTTGTGCCTTGTGACATGGCTGTGTCCGGGACTGGATGGTTGGGGGGTGACTTGTCCCCCGGCCACGGGTACAACGACATTGACCTGCTGACCTCTCTCACAAACTGTCCCTTGCTATTTTGGAAGGAATTGATATTATTATTATTATTATCTTCTCCCACTTCCTTTCGTCATCCCTTTCTCCATTGGCACAATCCAACCTCCAGGGCCAGTTAAAATGCAGCTGTCTCTCACAGTTCAGTGTTACCCGCCGTGAGGGGAAGAGGGGGCGGGGGGGGGGGGTTATGGAGCTGCAGGTCGAGAGGAGTGAAACAAGGAAAGTATAAGGCAATATAATTTTTTAGGGGAGAAAGGGCGTCGTTGGATCCCTAAAACAGATGTTTTATTTACCTCTATCCCCCCCTCTCTCTATATACCTCTATCCCTCCCTCCCTACCTCTCTCTCTATCTCTCACTCCCTGTCTCTCTATCCCTCACTCCCTGTCTCTCTATCCCTCCCTCCTTCCCTTTCTCTCTGTCTCTCTATCCCTCCCTACCTCTCTTTCTATCCCTCCCTCCCTCTCTCTCTGTCTCTCTATCCCTCCCTCCCTCTCTCTCTGTCTCTCTATCCCTCCCTCGCTCTGTCTCTCTATCCCTCCCTCCCTCTCGCTCTGTCTCTCTATCCCTCCCTCCCTACCTCTCTCTCTATCCCTCCCTCCCTCTCTCTCTGTCTCTCTATCCCTCCCTCCCTCTCTCTCTGTCTCTCTATCCCTCCCTCCCTCTCTCTCTGTCTCTCTATCCCTCCCTCGCTCTGTCTCTCTATCCCTCGCTACCTCTCTCTCTATCCCTCCCTCCCTCTCTCTCTGTCTCTCTATCCCTCCCTCCCTCTCTCTCTGTCTCTCTATCCCTCCCTCGCTCTGTCTCTCTATCCCTCCCTCGCTCTGTCTCTCTATCCCTCCCTACCTCTCTCTCTATCCCTTCCTCCCTCTCTCTCTGTCTCTCTATCCCTCCCTCTCTCTCTCTCTGTCTCTCTATCCCTCCCTCTCTCTCTGTCTCTCTATCCCTCCCTCGCTCTGTCTCTCTATCCCTCCCTCGCTCTGTCTCTCTATCCCTCGCTCCCTCTCTCTCTATCCCTCCCTCCCTCTCTCTGTCTCTCTATCCCTCCCTCCCTCTCTCTCTGTCTCTCTATCCCTCCCTCGCTCTGTCTCTCTATCCCTCCCTCGCTCTGTCTCTCTATCCCACCCTACCTCTCTCTCTATCCCTTCCTCCCTCTCTCTCTGTCTCTCTATCCCTCCCTCTCTCTCTCTCTGTCTCTCTATCCCTCCCTCTCTCTCTGTCTCTCTATCCCTCCCTCGCTCTGTCTCTCTATCCCTCCCTCGCTCTGTCTCTCTATCCCTCCCTCCCTACCTCTCTCTCTATCCCTCCCTCCCTACCTCTCTCTCTATCCCTCCCTCCCTACCTCTCTCTCTATCCCTCCCTCCCTACCTCTCTATCCCTCCCTACCTCTCTCTCTATCCCTCCCTCCCTACCTCTCTTTCTATCCCTCCCTCTCTGTCTCTCTTTCCCTCCCTCCCTCCCTCCCTTTCTGTCTCTCTGTCTTTCCCTCCCTCCCTCCCTCCCTCCTTCCCTCCCTCCCTCCCTCCCTCCCTCCCTCCCTCCCTATCTGTGTCAAATTGGTAAAACCCTATGGATGGATTTGATCAAAAGACATTATAAAAACCCAAATAGAACTTATAAAAAGGTAATTTAAAGAAAATGTACAAGCTCTTGGTGATAGTTGTAGCAGATCCAAGACATCACAACGGGGGCATTATAAAACGGATAACTATGGAATTGGTTTCAAATATATATCTTTTTCCTAAAGGCCATTGTCACAGTGGTGCAGTGAAGGTCACATTAATGCATGGCAGGAGTGAGAGAACAGCCCCCCACAGCAAGATAGAGCCCCACAGACCCCGCAGTGACCTCAAATGAGCACAACCAAAAAGTGGAGAGCAAAATAAATAAATAAGAGGGAGGGAGAAATTACATTTGTACTATGTCTTGCAAGCAATTCAATTTTCAGGCTCAGCTTGAGGTCTGGTTGGTTCTCTCTCATTGTTTTCCTTTCTTGGAGGAAGCAGGTTTGAATGTGAAAGCTGAGGAGGCCAGCCCACCATAAAGCAACAGCAGGCTAATGTGGCAAATGCTAGGCTAATGCTAGCTCCTCTAAGGCCAGCCCACCAAAAAGCAACAGCAGGCTAACATGGCTAGTGCTAGGCTAATGCTAGCTCCACTGAGGCAAGCCCACCATTCTATTTTTTATTTAACCTTTATTTAACTTGGCAAGTCAGTTAAGAATATCTTCTTATTTTACAATGACGGCCTTCCATAAAGCAGCAACAGCAAGCTAATGTAGTTAACGTTGCTAGGCCCTTTGCTTCTTCACCTCTCCTGCCAGGGAAAACAATGGAAACTCAACTCTATCCATCGCCACCATATCCAGCTAACTCCTCAGAGTCCATTTGGGGTGGGTTGAACAAAGGCGCAAGGCAATTTAACACCAATGTATTGTGAGAGGGTGGGGATGGAAGGGGTGGTGGGCAGGGGTCATGACTGTGCAGGTGGTGGTCAATTTAGCAGGGGCCGTCTGCATTCCAGGGTGAGAGAGGACATGGGGGAGGGGGGGGACGGACAGAGTGTGTCACTGGTCAAAATCAGCACAAAGAGGGATGAAAGGTATGGTGAGAGGTAAGAGGGAGGTAAGGGTAGATGAAGGAGTGAGGGTGTTTACACAGGCATTACTTTCAGTCTCCAGGGCCAAAGGAGGGGATGTTGGGGAGAGGGCGTAAAGAGGGCGTAAAAAGGATTGGGAAATAATATGGCCTAGGTCGGGTTTCATGGTGACCAGAACAGCAATACCCAGGGAGATTGTTTTGTGCAGCAATCCTAGAGCCTACAGCAGTGAGTTTTTTCGTCCCTTAGTTTGAGAGGTTCTCTTCGGAAACACTGACTGTAGCAAGATTTTGGACTCCACTAACTTAACTGAAAAACAGTTTGATAATAGCAGGTGGCATTTTAAAATGAACAGAAAAACATCAGTTATAAAAGTTGAATTCAATCAAGTATTATCCATCCAGCACATAAAAAATAAGTCAATAAAATCTTTGCTTAGAGCAACAGATGGTTCGGCCCACATATTTCCTTTTACCGGATGTGATTTGATAGCGTCATCTGGAGAATATGCACTCACATGTAACTCTATTTCAATATCCCCCTGACTCGATCTATAGTGAAATGAAACGTTTCTTCACACAATACAGGCTGGGACATGTACCCTGGCATCAATAATCCCTGT
Organism: Oncorhynchus keta; assembly: GCF_023373465.1. Lineage (NCBI taxonomy): Eukaryota > Metazoa > Chordata > Actinopteri > Salmoniformes > Salmonidae > Oncorhynchus > Oncorhynchus keta. Next base: position 47,064,294 of record NC_068437.1, on the reverse strand, counting down.
CAAAAAGAGATCCCTATGAATAAACCAATGCTTCTTTTTCATGTCACTGTAACCAACATGTTATCCGAGAGAGGCCTCTTTCTGTCTGTCAGCGTTTAGCCGCAGGATAGCAGTTTAACATGTCTGGATTCAGGCGGAAGAGAGAGAGGCCTCTTTCTGTCTGTCAGCGTTTAGCCGCAGGATAGCAGTTTAACATGTCTGGATTCAGGCGGAAGAGAGAGAGGCCTCTTTCTGTCTGTCAGCGTTTAGCCGCAGGATAGCAGTTTAACATGTCTGGATTCAGGCGGAAGAGAGAGAGGCCTCTTTCTGTCTGTCAGCGTTTAGCCGCAGGATAGCAGTTTAACATGTCTGGATTCAGGCGGAAGAGAGAGAGGCCTCTTTCTGTCTGTCAGCGTTTAGCCGCAGGATAGCAGTTTAACATGTCTGGATTCAGGCGGAAGAGAGAGGCCTCTTTCTGTCTGTCAGCGTTTAGCCGCAGGATAGCAGTTTAACATGTCTGGATTCAGGCGGAAGAGAGAGAGGCCTCTTTCTGTCTGTCAGCGTTTAGCCGCAGGATAGCAGTTTAACATGTCTGGATTCAGGCGGAAGAGAGAGAGGCCTCTTTCTGTCTGTCAGCGTTTAGCCGTCAGTTTAACATGTCTGGATTCAGGCGGAAGAGAGAGAGGCCTCTTTCTGTCTGTCAGGTTTAGCCGCAGGATAGCAGTTTAACATGTCTGGATTCAGGCGGAAGAGAGAGAGGCCTCTTTCTGTCTGTCAGCGTTTAGCCGCAGGATAGCAGTTTAACATGTCTGGATTCAGGCGGAAGAGAGAGAGGCCTCTTTCTGTCTGTCAGCGTTTAGCCGCAGGATAGCAGTTTAACATGTCTGGATTCAGGCGGAAGAGAGAGAGGCCTCTTTCTGTCTGTCAGCGTTTAGCCGCAGGATAGCAGTTTAACATGTCTGGATTCAGGCGGAAGAGAGAGAGGCCTCTTTCTATCTGTCAGCGTTTAGCCGCAGGATAGCAGTTTAACATGTCTGGATTCAGGCGGAAGAGAGAGAGGCCTCTTTCTGTCTGTCAGCGTTTAGCCGCAGGATAGCAGTTTAACATGTCTGGATTCAGGCGGAAGAGAGAGAGGCCTCTTTCTGTCTGTCAGCGTTTAGCCGCAGGATAGCAGTTTAACATGTCTGGATTCAGGCGGAAGAGAGAGAGGCCTCTTTCTGTCTGTCAGCGTTTAGCCGTAGGATAGCAGTTTAACATGTCTGGATTCAGGCGGAAGAGAGAGAGGCGAGTGCTTGACACAATGGCGATATTGATTTCAGGACGCTTCCTGTTCTTAGCTTTCACCTCTGTGTCAATCCCATACAGAGAACCCAGAGGCCCACAGAGGAGTTGAGTCTGAAATCGCATCCTATTCCATGTACACCTTCCTAATATTGAGTTGCACCCCCCCCCCCTACGTTAGGCATGCTCTAGCGTTACACAATGATGCTGGCCCATGTTGACTCCAATGCTTCCCAAAGTTGTGTCAAGTTAGCTGGATGTCCTTTGGGTGGTGGATCGTTTTTGATACACACAGGAAACTGTTGAGCGTGAAAAACCCAGCAGCATTGCAGTTTTTGACACAAATTGGTACACCTGGCTCCTACTACCATACACATTTCAAAGAGACTTAAATCTGTTGGCTTGCCCATTCACCCTCTGAATGACATACACACACAATTCATGTCTCAATTGTCACAAGGCTTAAAACTCCTTAGTTAACATGTCTCCACTGATTGAAGTGGATTTAACAAGTGACATCAATAAGGGATCAAAGCTTTCACCTGGATTCACCTGGTCAGTGTATGTCATGGGAAGAGCAGGTGTTCTTAATGTTTTGTATACTCATTGGGCTCTGGTCAGTGCACTGTATAGGAAATTGCATGCCATTTTCCATTAGGGATAGACACAGGAATTCAAAGCCTAACTTTTACATGTCAGACCATGCCCCTTTTACTTTACATTGCAAATATGTTGTTCAAAGTTTACCTGTTTTTCCCCAAGTTGTTTCTCTTCTGTAGGTGGAACAGCGTCTCGCCATCCTAACCCTAACCCTAACACTAACCCTAACCCTAAGTAAATATTGGATGGGTGAAATGCTGCTTTTGGAGCATAAGTCATCCATTTGAGAAGTACCCTCCATCCTCCATCCATCGCTTGGTGGACTAGAAAGTATCAAGGCTTTGGTTAAACCAAACTTTGCTTTCACAGCCTTTTCTCTACTGATCTAAAATGTTGCTTTCATAAACGAAACAAAACACGAAGTGTCAGAGCAGGAGGGGAATGAGAGTGAGAAAGAGAGAGAAAGAGAGAGAGAATTAAATCATTTACCACCATGCTCATGCGTACCAGCCTGTAAGAAAAAACTGACATTTGAGAGGATTAAGAAAATACAAAATAAAAGAGAGAGAGAGAGAGAGAGAGAGAGAGAGAGAGAGAGAGAGAGAGAGAGAGAGAGAGAGAGAGGAGAGAGAGAGAGAGAGAGAGAGAGAGAGAGAGAGAGAGAGAGAGAGAGAAGGGTAAAAGTATGAGAGAGTTATTATTATTATTATTTATTATTAGGTGAGAGGGCATCGCTTCTCAGGCCCAGCTCTACAGAGAAAGTGAGAAAACATTACATTACAGACACTGAAATATTTAAAAGACTCCATCAGCCCCCAGTCCTTATCAACCTCCTCTGCTTCAGCATCCAGAGTGGCCCCACTATTCATTAATGGGACTTCATATAACTGAGGCTGCCTTTCCTCAGCTCTCGCCTTACACAGGGAATTGTACTGTGTAAGGCAGCCTTATTCATGTGAGTACATGTGAGGATATGTGGGGGTGGAAGGAGGGCTAAGGATGTTACTGTGTTGTAACTTGAGTGCAGATATTCATCAGAAAAACATAGGTAAGTATCAAATCCCTGGTGTGCACACATTAAGAATTCTGATTTGATGTTTGTTTCTTTACTGTTGGCATAGCAACTACACAGTGTGGTGAGTCAAAATATTGCAGCAAAACATATTTTCCTGAGGCTCCGCTCCAAATGCGAATTAGACAGCCATCAGCCCTAAACTATCAGCCCTTGAATTACGTTTTACATTGTCACATCTGAGTGTACCTTAAATGTCCCTTGTCAAAGCGAGGGATAGTTAGCCTAATTTTGCTATTGATGTACCTAGCAAGGAAACATAGCTAGCTCTCCTGTCAGATAGCTAGCTACAGTTACCTATATCTGGCTAGCTAGTTTTATAGTTTGGTAATTTATTCCAATACATTTCATAATTACAAAAACATATGTTTATGAAGCCAGCTAGCTACGTTTTTTAGGCTCCTCACTATAAGTCTGAGCGTCATTCCTATTTTCCAATGGTAATATCAATGTCATCTATACATATTGTTTAGCTAACTAGAAAGCTAGTGTCGTAATTTTGTCTCAAATGCCAAAAAGCCTTGTTGATTGAATTTGACACATCGCAGCCACCGGAGTTTGAAACGTGACTACAATTTGAATTGAATTGTTCACTCGTTCCCTCTAAATAAATCAAGGGCTGAGGTGGCAACGTTTGTGAATTGGACCACCACTTAAGATGGCAGTCAAACTGCATCCAGTTTCAACTGGGATTCCCCCGATGGAAAGTGGCTAGCGTGAGGGCTAAGGGTATAAAAAATATTGCGTTTGGACTGCAGCCTGAGTCTGACTGCCCTAACCACTTACTTCCTGTTCCTGTTCATCACCATGCCAACGGCCTGGAGTGGGCGGACTGAAATGACAGATAGACACACAGAAAGAAAGACAGACTGACAGAGACAGACAGATTTTGACACTGAGATTGGCACCAGCATGGATTTCTATCAAAATAGCATATGAAGAGATAAAGAAAGAGAAAGATGGAGGAAAGGATAGAAAGATTGAGGGTGGGAAAGATACATGGATTGTTGAAGACAGAGAAAATATGGGAAGACAGAAATAAATGGCACTGTAGATGGAAACAGAGAGTCATTGGAAGAAACAAGATGAGACAGAGACACACACAGAGAGAAAGAGAGAGAGAGAGAGAGAGAGAGGCAGACAGAGAGAGACAGACACACAGAGAGAAAGAGAGAGAGAGCAGACAGAGAGAGACAGACAGCGAGAGACACACACAGAGAGAGAAAGAGAGAGAGAGAGAGAGAGAGAGGCAGACAGAGAGAGACAGACAGCGAGAGACACACACAGAGAGAGAGTCAGACAGCGAGAGACACACAGAGAGAGAGAGAGAGAGAGAGAGAGAGAGAGAGAGAGAGAGGCAGACAGAGAGAGACAGACAGCGAGAGACACACAGAGAGAGAGAGGCAGACAGAGAGAGACAGACAGAGAGAGACAGACAGCGAGAGACACACACACAGAGAGAGAGAGAGAGGCAGACAGAGAGAGACAGACAGCGAGAGACACACAGAGAGAGAGAGAGAGGCAGACAGAGAGAGACAGACAGCGAGAGAGAGAGATGTGAAAATAAAAAAGGAGTGAATGGGAGCGTTAGTTACATTAGTGACTAAGAGGCCGGTCTAACACCAGATCTGTTGAAGGGTGTGTGGGCGCTACTTCGCTGTGATGTGTTATTTATAACCCGCTTTTAAAATGGAGATGATAATGGCTATCTAAACTCCTGTTCAGCCAAGCTCTCCGCATGGGACTAATAGAGACACAGGAGGTGATTCACAATCACATCACAGTTGGAACTCACGTTTTGTCAACCACCGCTACCTCTCTTCCTCTCTCCCTGCCTCTTTCTCCACCTCACTCCAACTCTGTTTCTCTTCCCCTGCCTCTCTCCATGTAAAAAAAGAAAAAAAGGATTGTCCGAGGCAGCTCGAGGATGCTTCATAGTGACTCAGGTAGAGATGTTAATCCAAGGTGTTTGCAGGCTGTTTCTTTGAGCCAAAAATAAGTTTAGTTTAGTTAATTATGGTAGATTACTAACCTTTACATTTGAGTCATTTAGCAGACGCTCTTATCCAGAGCGACTTACAGTTAGTGCATTCCAGTGGTGACCTGTCATTCAGGGCAGGTGGGGCAGAGCCGTGTTACATATCAGTTTGCAAACAATGTAAAAAATACATTTGTATGAGTTAATAAAGCCGCATACAAACACAGTCTCTTTTTTTTGCTTTCTTGAGTAAGGCAGCTACAAAATGCAGGTGTTTCAGCCTAGCTCAGCGCTTTCTGTGGAGATGGGGCAAGCCAGCAGAAAATACAGAGCGTTGTGCCTGATTGGCTCAGTTTTCTGTCATGATTGGCTCAGTTTTCTGTCACTCATGGGACAGTACGTCACCCCTAATTTTAAGGTTAGAGACTGACTGTACATCCGGCGCCAACAGAGATGGCCGCCTCGCTTCGCGTTCCTAGGAAACTATGCAGTTTTTTGTTTTTTTTACGTGTTATTTCTTACATTGGTACCCCAGGTCATCTTAGGTTTCATTACATACAGTCGAGAAGAACTACTGAACATAAGAGCAGCGTCAACTCACCATCAGTACGACCAAGAATATGACTTTCACGAAGCGGATCCTGTGTTCTGCCTTTCACCCAGGACAACGGAATGGATCCCAGCCGACGACCCCAAAAAACGACTTCCAAAAAGGGGAAAACGAAGCGGTCTTCTGGTCAGACTCCGGAGACGGGCACATCGTGCACCACTCCCTAGCATTCTCCTCGCCTATGTCCAGTCTCTTGACAACAAGGTTGATGAAATCCGAGCAAGGGTAGCATTCCAGAGAGATATCAGAGACTGTAACGTTCTTTGCTTCACGGAAACACGGCTCACTGGAGAAACGCTATCGGAGACGGTGCAGCCAGCTGGTTTCTCCACGCATCGCGCCGACAGAAACAAACATCTTTCTGGTAAGAAGAGGGGCGGGGGCGTATGCTTTATGGTTAATGTGACGTGGTGTGGCCACAACAACATACAGGAACTCAAGTCCTTCTGTTCACCTGATTAAGAATTCCTCACAATCAAATGTCGACCGCATTATCTACCAAGGGAATTCTTTTCGATTATATTCACAGCCATATATATTCCCCCCCAAGCAGACACATCGATGGCTCTGAACGAACTTTATTTGACTCTTTGCAAACTGGAATCCATATATCCGGAGGCTGCATTCATTGTAGCTGGGGATTTTAACAAGGCTAATCTGAAAACAAGACCAGGGCTGGAAAAACCTTGGATCATTGCTATTCCAACTTCCGCGATGCATATAAGGCCCTCCTTTCGGAAAAGCTGACCACGACTCCATTTTGTTGATCCCTGCCTACAGACAGAAACTAAAACAAGAAGCTCCCGCGCTGAGGTCTGTCCAACGCTGGTCCGACCAATCTGATTCCACACTCCAAGACTGCTTCCATCACGTGGACTGGGATATGTTCCGTATTGCGTCATACAACAACATTGACGAATACGCTGATTCGGTGAGCGAGTTCATTAGAACGTGCGTTGAAGATGACGTTCCCATAGCAACGATTAAAACATTCCCAAACCAGAAACCGTGGATTGATGGCAGCCTTCGCGTGAAACTGAAAGCGCGAACCACTGCTTTTAATCAGGGCAAGGTGACTGGAAACATGACCGAATACAAACAGTGTAACTATTCCCTCCGCAAGGCAATCAAACAAGCTAAGCGTCAGTATAGAGACAAAGTAGAATCTCAATTCAACGGCTCAGACACAAGAGGTATGTGGCAGGGTCTACAGTCAATCACGGATTACAAAAAGAAAACCAGCACCGTCACGGACCAGGATGTCTTGCTCCCAGGCAGACTAAATACATTTTTTGCCCGCTTTGAGGACAATACAGTGCCACTGACACTGCCCACAACTAAAACATGCGGACTCTCCTTCACTGCAGCCGACGTGAGGAAAACATTGAAATGCGTCAACCCTTGCAGGGCTGCAGGCCCAGACGGCATCCCCAGACGCGCCCTCAGAGCATGCGCAGACCAGCTGGCTGGTGTGTTTACGGACATATTCAATCAATCCCTATCCCAGTCTGTTGTTCCCACATGCTTCAAGAGGGCCACCATTGTTCCTGTTCCCAAGACAGCTAAGATAACTGAGCTAAACGACTACTACTGGTGCTTTGAGAGACTATTCAAGGACCATATCACCTCCACCCTACCTGACACCCTAGACCCACTCCAGTTTGCTTACCGCCCAAATAGGTCCACAGACGATGCAATCTCAACCACACTGCACACTGCCCTAACCCATCTGGACAAGAGGAATACATATGTGAGAATACTGTTCATCGACTACAGCTCGGCATTTAACACCATAGTGCCCTCCAAGCTCGTCATCAAGCTCGAGACCCTGGGTCTCGACCCCGCCCTGTGCAACTGGGTACTGGACTTCCTGACGGGCCGCCCCCAGGTGGTGAGGGTAGGCAACAACATCTCCACCCCGCTGATCCTCAACACTGGGGCCCCACAAGGGTGCGTTCTGAGCCCTCTCCTGTACTCCCTGTTCACCCACGACTGCGTGGCCACGCACGCCTCCAACTCAATCATCAAGTTTGAGGACGACACAACAGTGGTAGGCTTGATTACCAACAACGACGAGACGGCCTACAGGGAGGAGGTGAGGGCCCTCGGAGTGTGTTGTCAGGAAAATAACCTCACACTCAACGTCAACAAAACTAAGGAGATGATTGTGGACTTCAGGAAACAGCAGAGGGAACACCCCCCTATCCACATCAATGGAACAGTAGTGGAGAGGGTAGTACGTTTTAAGTTCCTCGGCGTACACATCACAGACAAACTGAATTGGTCCACCCACACAGACAGCATCGTGAAGAAGGCGCAGCAGCGCCTCTTCAACCTCGGGAGGCTGAAGAAATTCGGCTTGTCATCAAAAGCACTCACAAACTTCTACAGATGCACAATCGAGAGCATCCTGTCGAGCTGTATCACCGACTGGTACGGCAACTGCTCCGCCCACAACCATAAGGCTCTCCAGAGGGTAGTGAGGTCTGCACAACGCATCACCGGGGGCAAACTACCTTCCCTCCAGGACACCTACACCACCCGATGTCACAGGAAGGCCATAAAGATCATCAAGGACAACAACCACCCGAGCCACTGCCTGTTCACCCCGCTATCATCCAGAAGGCGAGGTCAGTACAGGTGCATCAAAGCTGGGACCGAGAGACTGAAAAACAGCTTCTATCTCAAGGCCATCAGACTGTTAAACAGCCACCACTAACATTGAGTGGCTGCTGCCAACACACTGACTCAACTCCAGCCACTTTAATAATGGGAATTGATGGGAAATTATGTAAAATATATCACTAGCCACTTTAAACAATGCTACCTAATATAATGTTTACATACCCTACATTATTCATCTCATATGTATACGTATATACTGTACTCTATATCATCTACTGCATCCTTATGTAATACATGTATCACAAGCCACTTTAACTATGCCACTTTGTTTAAATACTCATCTCATATGTATATACTGCACTCAATACCATCTACTGTATCTTGCCTATGCCGCTCTGTACCATCACTCATTCATATATCTTTATGTTTATATCCCCTTACACTTGTGTCTATAAGGTAGTAGTTTTGGAATTGTTAGCTAGATTACTTGTTGGTTATTACTGCATTGTCGGAACTAGAAGCACAAGCATATCGCTACACTCGCACTAACATCTACTAACCATGTGTATGTGACAAATCAAATCAAATTGGATTTGATTTGACATTTTTTTGCCCCTTGGGTTCTGCCATAGAGTTGACATGGTACAAATCTGTCGTTCTGCCCCTGAACAGGCAGTTAACCCACTGTTCCTAGGCCGTCATTGAAAATAAGAATTTGTTCTTAACTGACTTGCCTAGTTAAATAAAGGTAAAATAAATAAATATATAAGAAGTGTCCATCCAAGAAGGCTCAATGTCGTTGTCCACAGATAGAATGACAAGTTATCACGTTATATCTACAGTAGCTTTGATTGGACTGTCAACATCTTACTTTCAAAGTCTTAGCTAGCAGTCGTTATCATAAATCAAGTCGACAATCTACTGGCAAATCCTTTTTAATTAAGAGAAATTATAGATAAAATGTATCGGTGCTCATTGGCCATTGGACATAAAGATTACGCAACAAGTTGGAAATCGCAAACTCAACAATGAGTCTTTTGGAAGGAATCAGTGCCTAACTGACTCAGTGCAAAGCAATCCGTAACAGTAGCCTGTTATTCAATCGAGAGGCTTTTTCCGAGTTCCGACCATAAATCCAGAGAATCTCAAACTTTGTTGACAAAGTGATGACAAAACCGCCGCACCACCTTCATGTTTAAGTGAGCACATCACAAGCCAAGGTGAGTCCAAAAATGTACTGTATGCTGCTGCATAAATTATGTAATAAGCCAGGGATATATGTGTACTGTAACTGAGAAAGTAATACTAAGTGTATGTTGTGTAATAAGCTGTTTAGTAGCCCATGTGCCTCACCCTAATAATTGAGTCTATTTCCACCAATGCGGTATTGTATACACATTGTTCGTGGCTTGTTTGCCTATAACCTGTTTTAGAGAAATGTAATCATTTAATACTGTAAGAGCTTTTATTGTCTGTTTATATGTAAGAATGGCCCATGTTCTGAATTCTGTCGCTGTACATTTCAAAAGTGCTAAACAAATAGTTATACTGACTATGTGGCGGCAGGTAGCCTAGTGGTTCGAGCGATGGGCCAGTAACCGAAAGGTTGCTGGATTGAATCCCGATCTGAGAAGGTAAACATCTGTCATTTTGCCCCTGAGCAAGGCACTTAACCCACTGTTCCGGGCGCCGAAGACGTGGATGTCGATTTTGGCAGCCCCCGCACCTCTCTTATTATGATTTCAGTTGAATGCATTCAATTGTACAACTGACTAGGTATCCCCCTTTCCCTTATGTCCGTCGTCTCTCGCTCATTAATGTCTTAATCAAAATGATGGATTGCCTCTTATCCACTTCTCATTCCTTTATGCCATAGTTTATACATCTCAATTTTCAGGAGAAAATACATTTATTTAAGCAAGTCAATCATATCAGCTATGTTTTTTTAAAGGCAGTAAATGAGGCTGAATGAACTGTAGCAGTGGTAAGGTGTTGGGACTGCTGTTGGTACTCTGCTGTTGGGATTGCTTTATGTAGGCCCTTACAGTTTGTGGGCACCGTTTGTCACCGATATAGTGCAGTTAATGTATTGTTTAGTGTTGTGTTGTGGCTTTGCTGCTATGCATTCCAATTTTTTTTGGTTTGCCCCACCAAGATTTACATGCTAAAATCGCAACTGGTGCATTCATCTTAAGCTAGCTAAGTGGTACGACCCCATATCACAGGCATAGAAGGTACATTTTTCCTCAATATCATAGCTATCAGTACTGTCAGAGCTAAAAGAGAGACCTAAGGTGGCAGAAGTGAGTGCTCGGGTTGTGTTGTAGGGTTTGAGCATAGCCTGAAGGTAGGGAGGGGCAGTTCCTCTTGCTGTTCCGCAGTTAACTATCCATGGTCTTGTAGTGGATGCAAGCTTTGACTGGAAGCCAGCTGAGTGTGCGGAAGAGCAGGGTGACATGAGAGAACTTGTGAAGGTTGATAACCAGGTGGACTGCAGCATTCTGGATAAGTTGCATGAGTTTGATGGCACAAGCGGTCAGCCCAGCCAGCAGCGAGTTGCAGTAGTCCAGACGCGAGAAGAAGAAGTCCCTGGATTTGGACCTGCGCCGCTTCCTGTGTGAGTTAGGGTCCTACTCCTCAATGTTGTAGAGCATTAACCTGCAGGACTGGGTCAATGCTTTGATGTTTGCAGAGAACAGGGTGATGCCAAGTTCTTTGCACTCTGGGAGGGCAACACTGTGGAGTTCACAACCATGATGGGGAGGTCTTTGAGCGGGCAGGCCTTCCCTGAGAGGAAGAGTAGTTCCATCTTGTTGAGGTTGAGCTTGAGGTGATGGGCCAACATCCAAGTTGAGATATCTCCCAGGCACACAGAGATGCTTGTCGCCACTTGGGTGTCAGAAGGGGGGAGGAAGAAAAGTAGTTGAGTGTCATCCACATAGCAATGATAGGAGAGACCATGTGAGGATATGACAGAGCCGAGTGACTTGGTGTATAGGGAGAAGAGGAGAGAGCCTATAACCGAGCCCTGGGGGACACCAGTAGTGAGAGTAGGTGGTGTAGTTGGTGGAGTAGGTAGGTGGTGCCTCCTCAACCCTCCTCTCCTCCCTTTCTGCATCCTTTGACTCTCTATGTCCCCTATCCTCCAGGCCGGCGCGGTCCTCCCCTCCCGCCCCGTGGCTCGACGACTCATTGCGTGCTCACAGAATAGGGCTCCGGGCAGCTGAGCGGAAATGGAGGAAAACTCGCCTCCCTGCGGACCTGGCATCCTTTCACTCCTCCTCTCTACATTTTCCTCCTCTGTCTCTGCTGCTAAAGCCATTTTCTACCACTCTAAATTCCAAGCATCTGCCTCTAACCCTAGGAAGCTCTTTGCCACCTTCTCCTCACTCCTGAATCCTCCTCCCCTCCCCCCTCCTCCCTCTCTGCAGATGACTTCGTCAACCATTTTGAAAAGAAGGTCGACGACATCCGATCCTCGTTTGCTAAGTCAAACGGCACCGCTGGTTCTGCTCACACTGCCCTACCCTGTGCTCTGACCTCTTTCTCCCCTCTCTCTCCAGATGAAATCTCGCGTCTTGTGACGGCCGGCCGCCCAACAACCTGCCCACTTGACCCTATCCCCTCCTCTCTTCTCCAGACCATTTCCGGAGACCTTCTCCCTTACCTCACCTCGCTCATCAACTCATCCCTGACCGCTGGCTACGTCCCTTCCGTCCTCAAGAGAGCGAGAGTTGCACCCCTTCTGAAAAAACCTACACTCAATCCCTCCGATGTCAACAACTACAGACCAGTATCCCTTCTTTCTTTTCTCTCCAAAACTCTTGAACGTGCCGTCCTTGGCCAGCTCTCCCGCTATCTCTCTCTGAATGACCTTCTTGATCCAAATCAGTCAGGTTTCAAGACTAGTCATTCAACTGAGACTGCTCTTCTCTGTATCACGGAGGCGCTCCGCACCGCTAAAGCTAACTCTCTCTCCTCTGCTCTCATCCTTCTAGACCTATCGGCTGCCTTCGATACTGTGAACCATCAGATCCTCCTCTCCACCCTCTCCGAGTTGGGCATCTCCGGCGCGGCCCACGCTTGGATTGCGTCCTACCTGACAGGTCGCTCCTACCAGGTGGCGTGGCGAGAATCTGTCTCCTCACCACGCGCTCTCACCACTGGTGTCCCCCAGGGCTCTGTTCTAGGCCCTCTCCTATTCTCGCTATACACCAAGTCACTTGGCTCTGTCATAACCTCACATGGTCTCTCCTATCATTGCTATGCAGACGACACACAATTAATCTTCTCCTTTCCCCCTTCTGATGACCAGGTGGCGAATCGCATCTCTGCATGTCTGGCAGACATATCAGTGTGGATGACGGATCACCACCTCAAGCTGAACCTCGGCAAGACGGAGCTGCTCTTCCTCCCGGGGAAGGACTGCCCGTTCCATGATCTCGCCATCACGGTTGACAACTCCATTGTGTCCTCCTCCCAGAGCGCTAAGAACCTTGGCGTGATCCTGGACAACACCCTGTCGTTCTCAACTAACATCAAGGCGGTGGCCCGTTCCTGTAGGTTCATGCTCTACAACATCCGCAGAGTACGACCCTGCCTCACACAGGAAGCGGCGCAGGTCCTAATCCAGGCACTTGTCATCTCCCGTCTGGACTACTGCAACTCGCTGTTGGCTGGGCTCCCTGCCTGTGCCATTAAACCCCTACAACTCATCCAGAACGCCGCAGCCCGTCTGGTGTTCAACCTTCCCAAGTTCTCTCACGTCACCCCGCTCCTCCGCTCTCTCCACTGGCTTCCAGTTGAAGCACGCATCCGCTACAAGACCATGGTGCTTGCCCACGGAGCTGTGAGGGGAACGGCACCTCAGTACCTCCAGGCTCTGATCAGGCCCTACACCCAAACAAGGGCACTGCGTTCATCCACCTCTGGCCTGCTCGCCTCCCTACCACTGAGGAAGTACAGTTCCCGCTCAGCCCAGTCAAAACTGTTCGCTGCTCTGGCCCCCCAATGGTGGAACAAACTCCCTCACGACGCCAGGACAGCGGAGTCAATCACCACCTTCCGGAGACACCTGAAACCCCACCTCTTTAAGGAATACCTAGGATAGGATAAGTAATCCTTCTCACCCCCCTTTAAGATTTAGATGCACTATTGTAAAGTGACTATTCTACTGGATGCCATAAGGTGAATGCACCAATTTGTAAGTCGCTCTGGATAAGAGCGTCTGCTAAATGACTTAAATGTAATGTAAATGTGGTGCATACACAGATCCTCTTCACATCACCTGGTAGGAGCCATCTGCCAGGTAGAATGGAATCCATGGGTGTGCAGAGCCTGAAACGCCCAGCTCTGAGAGGATGGAAAGGAGGATCTGATGGTTCACGGTGTCGAAAGCAGCAGATAGATCTAGGAGGATGAGAACAGAGGGGAGAGAGTCAGCTTTGGCAGTGCAAAGGGTCTCCGTGACACAGAGAAGAGCAGTCTCGGTTGAGTAACCCATCTTGAAGCCTGACTGGTTAGGATCATGAAGATCGTTCTGTGAGAGATTGAAAGGGGACCGTGCGAGTCATAGGATGCGGAAAGGGAGGAGAGTAGGGGTGAAGAGGCAGAATCAGGAGACAGGAGGGAGAAGGATTTAGCAGAACAGAGAGACGGTAGGATAGAAGAGGAGAAAGTAGTCGGAGAGAGAGAGTGAACATTGCGACATTGGACAACCATCTGGGTAGGGGCTGAGTGGTTAGGGTTGGAGGAAAGGGAGACAGAAAAAGACACAAAGTAGTGATCAGAGACCTGGAGGGGTGTTGCAGTGAGATTAGTAGGCGAGCGGCCTCTAGAAAAGATGAGGTCAAGCGTATTGCCTGCCTTGTGAGTTGGAAGGGATTGGGAAAGGGTAAAGTCAAAAGAGACAAGGATGGGAAAGAGAGAGTTGGAAAGAAATTAATCGAAGGCAGATGTCGGGAGGTTGAAGTCGCTAAGTACAAAGAGCGGTGAGCCATCGTCAGGAAATTAGCTTATCAAGGTGTCAAGCATATTGAGGAACTCTCCAAGAGCACCTGGTCAGCGATAGATGACAATAATATTACATTTGTTGTTAACTGACTTGCCTAGTTAAATAAAGGTATGAGAATAATCCATTTGAATTCAATCACTTTTTGACAGCACCTCTTTCCAATTGAACAAAACCTTCTATACGTATTTGCCCATTGTAGGAGTGCTCAGAAAGTGACTTTTTGGAACTGATTACAAAAGTATTCAAGAGGTAAAGGTGTTAAAAGTGAACCCCTTTTTGCATACCCCACCATACCAAGAGACATCCATCCGATAGCACGCACAACACAAGAACATCAGAGGTTGTGAAATAGGGTGTGAGCTACAAATGACACGAATATGAAGAAAACATTTTCTTAGATAATTGATGGTAAAAAAATGATAATTAATATTTTTTAATTTTATTTCACGAAATAATCAAATTGTTTGACAACACTGTTTGTAAGCTTATAAATTATATCAAACTAAACCATTGATATTTTCCAGTGATGAAGACATGGATGTCTCATGTTATGGTGGGGTATGCAAAATGGGTCAACTTTGAGCACATTTATCTCCTGAATGTTTTAGCATTCAGGTCCTGTTTTGTTGAAATCAAAAGGGATGCTATCAAAAATGGATTTAATTCAAATGGAATTACCAGTAAGTGAAAATAGACTAAAATTGTGAATCAACAATATTTTGCTAAAGCTGTCAAGCACCGACAAGTACAGTCAACAGGGCTCTTCTGACACAAAATGTCTGCTGTGCTGTGAAAAGTGAGTGGGCTGTAATATAGAAAGCAGAGTACTCCACAACCACAAGTCCGAACCAGTGACCATGGAGAGCAACAACCAACAAACGACTGAGTTCTTGTTCTTTCTGACCTCATTCCCACACAGAACTCTAGAGACATTGCATCCCAGCACTCCACAGTTCCAGTAGGTGGGGTCAGGGGTCAGTCAACAGAACAAGTGATGGTTTTAACAGTGTCACTCAGAAGCTGTAAATTAATGAAACACACACGCACTCATTGCTTTGACAGAGTATTGACAGTGTTCCTATTATTGATACAACTCTTACATTGAGCTTCTTTAGGTAATAAAGAGAGAGAGAAACAGACAGACATTTCCCTTGTTGCCACAAGAAAAGGGCAACCAGTATATTTATCTGTTTCTATAGTTTCCCTTTCATACTTCAACTATTGGCACGTTGTTACAACACTGTACATAGCCGATAATAAAATTTGAACTGTCTATATTATTTTTAAATGTGCAATGTTTACTGTTAATTTCCCTTGTTTATTTCCCTTTTGTTTATTGTCTATTTCACTTGGTTTGGCAATGTAAACATATGTTTCCCACACCAATAAAGCTTTTGAATTGAATTGAATTGAGAGAGAGAATGATAGAGTGAGAGACAGACAGACAGAGAGAGAGAGGAGAGACAATGAAATAATGACATACTAGACAGAGAGATAGAGGGGGAGAGAGAGCTAGAGAGGCATACACATACAGAGAGATAGAGGGGGAGAGAGAGCTAGAGAGGCATACACAGACAGAGAGATAGAGGGGGTGAGAGAGCTAGAGAGGCATACACAGACAGAGAGATAGAGGGGGAGAGAGAGCGAGAGAGGCATACACAGACAGAGAGATAGAGGGGGAGAGAGAGCTAGAGAGGCATACACAGACAGAGAGATAGAGGGGGAGAGAGAGCTAGAGAGGCATACACAGACAGAGAGATAGAGGGGGAGATAGAGCTAGAGAGGCATACACAGACAGAGAGATAGAGGGGGAGAGAGAGCTAGAGAGGCATACACAGACAGAGAGATAGAGGGGGAGATAGAGCTAGAGAGGCATACACAGACAGAGAGATAGAGGGGGTGAGAGAGCTAGAGAGGCATACACAGACAGAGAGATAGAGGGGGAGAGAGAGCTAGAGAGGCATACACAGACAGAGAGATAGAGGGGGAGAGAGAGCTAGAGAGGCATACACAGACAGAGAGATAGAGGGGGAGAGAGAGCTAGAGAGGCATACACAGACAGAGAGAAAGAGGGGGAGAGAGAGCTAGAGAGGCATACACAGACAGAGAGATAGAGGGGGAGAGAGAGCTAGAGAGGCATACACAGACAGAGAGATAGAGGGGGTGAGAGAGCTAGAGAGGCATACACAGACAGAGAGATAGAGGGGGAGAGAGAGCGAGAGAGGCATACACAGACAGAGAGATAGAGGGGTAGAGAGAGCTAGAGAGGCATACACAGACAGAGAGAAAGAGGGGGTGAGAGAGCTAGAGAGGCATACACAGACATAGAGATAGAGGGGGTGAGAGAGCTAGAGAGGCATACACAGACATAGAGATAGAGGGGTGAGAGAGCTGAGAGAGCTAGAGAGGCATACACAGACAGAGAGATAGAGGGGAGAGAGAGCTAGAGAGGCATACACAGACAGAGAGATAGAGGAGGAGAGAGAGAGCTAGAGAGGCATACACAGACAGAGAGATAGAGGGGGAGAGAGAGCTAGAGAGGCATACACAGACAGAGAGATAGAGGGGGTGAGAGAGCTAGAGAGGCATATACAGACAGAGAGATAGAGGGGGAGAGAGAGCTAGAGAGGCATACACAGACAGAGAGATAGAGGGGGAGAGAGAGCTAGAGAGGCATACACAGACAGAGAGATAGAGAGGGAGAGAGAGCTAGAGAGGCATATACAGACAGAGATCAAGCCAGGCACAGAGTACAGGAGGTAAAGAGATGATTAGTTCTGGTGGCGGTAGTGAGTTCTAGCTGGCGGAAGCTCTCTCTCTCCATGTGGGTGATTCTGGATAGATGAGGGGAGGAGATGCAGAGAGAAAAGGCACTGATAGCTTTGTATGATAGCAGCCCTCTCAGTACCCATAAAACAGTTTGTTCACTCCACAGCCACAACACTCTATGTCTGGTTAGGACATGATGAAAGAGCTGAGAGGTGGAAAACAAGTCCCGATAGACCAGGTTCTACTGTCATATTGATTATCTTAGCAGTCCTCCTCCTGTCTGTCATCACCTCTCTGTCTGAAGGTTTGATTTTGTCTGGTTGTTGCTGGTTGACTAAATTAATATGAAAATGTATGCCACATGATTGTAAGTTGCTTTGGAAAAAAGTGTCTGCTAAATGGCATATATAATGGAATGAATGAATGAATGCACGCCCACTTGCGGTGCAGATTAAAGGGAAAAATAAAAACCTGTGTGAGCCTTTTAATTAGCAGTCTGGCTGTTGCTCAATTAGGAAACATTTACAGCTGTGCCAAGACACACCACCACCCCTCACATACCCACATATGCACACACACACACACACACACACACACACACACACACACACACACACACACACACACACACACACACACACACACACACACACACACACACACACACACACACACACACACACACACACACACACACACACTTAAATTACTGCCATGTTCGCAGATGTGCTAGTGTGTGCCACCCCACCACCCCTTCCCTCACCCATTTCATATCACCACCACCTCATTATACGATAACAAGCCCTGGAGTGGGGCCAGGATACTATTAGAAGAGGGGGTGAGGGATGTGTGTGTGTGTGTGTGTGTGTGTGTGTGTGTGTGTGTGTGTGTGTGTGTGTGTGTGTGTGTGTGTGTGTGTGTGTGTGTGTGTGTGTGTGTGTGTGTGTGTGTGTGTGTGTGTGTGTGTGTGTGTGTGTGTGTGTGTGTGTGTGTGTGTGTGTGTGTGTGTGTGTGTGTGTGTGTGTGTGTGTGTGTGTGTGTGTAGAATCCTGAGACAGGAAGTTGACAGCCGACCCATCTGTTGTGCACACAAGGGGAGTGAGGGGGAGAGAGAGAGAAAATTAGAGAGAGAGGAAGGGGGCAGTGGACAGGAGAGCATGGTAAGGGCAGTATGTGTGTCCGTGCATGTGTTAGTATATATGTGGAAGCAACCGATGAGAAACATGATCTGCACTAGAACACTAGAACAGTAAATTGCTGGAGTGGCAGAGTGGGGAGAGGGGAGAGGGGCAAAGGGTGTGTGGGGGGATGTCAGTGTACTATCACTGGAGGGTGACAGGGACAGGAACCGTTAGGGCAGGATTAGCACTGGGGGCCAAGTTTAGCCACAACCTGCGAGCTTTATTTTCACTGCTCAAAGAGCCTTTAAAACGGGGACCGAGGCCAGTGTGAAGTGGGGCAGCTATGGCTGGAAGCATCCATGTCTGGATCCGGAATGTTGAGGTGTCAAAGAACCTGGCTGTCAGATATTCTATTTCATCTAATCTCATCCCACAAAGGAACTGGAGGGCCATGACCAGATCCAGAACTAGAGGCCCCGTGCAGTATGTGTCTGTCCACAGTCCCTTTCTTATGGGTGGTTGACCTTCAAATAGATTCAGGTTTTATAAGTTCTATGTACGGGATATGCATGGTATACATTGTATACATGGTATACACTGTCCAACGAAATGCTTACTTGCAGGTTCCATCTCGACAATGCAGCAACAATAAGAAATAATTCAATATTAGAATATGAACATAAAGTAAATGTCTCAATAGAAGAGAATAATACATGTTAGCATAAATATAAAACATGAAGGCACAATTTATAGTCCAATATTTACACGTGATTGGGGGAAGGGGCAAGTTCAGAAACTGAGCGGTGTAATAAGAGTCTGGCAGCAGAAGTTGTGATGTGTGTGTAGCATGAATGTACACTGAGTGTACAAAACATTAAGAACACCTTCGTAATATTGAGTTGCACCCCCCTCCCCCTTTTGCCATCAGAACAGATTCAATTCATCGGGGCATGGAGTCTACAAGGAGTCAAAAGGGTTCCACAGAGATACCGGCCCATGTTGACTACAACGCTTCTCACAGTTGTGTCAACTTGGATGGATGTTTGTTGGGTGGTGGACTATTCTTGATACACACGGGAAACTGTTGAGCGTAAGAAAAACAAGACAACAGCCTTGCAGTTCTCGACACAAACCAGTACGCCTGGCACCTACTACCATACCCCGTTCAAAGGCACATTAATCTTTTGTCTTGCCCATTCACCCTCTGAATAGCACACATACAGTTGAAGCCAGAAGTTTACATGCACCTTAGCCAACTACATTTAAACTCAGTTTTTCACAATTCCTGACATTTAATCCTAGTAGAAATTCCCTGTCTTAGGTTAGTTGGGATCACCACTTTATTTTAAGAATGTGAAATGTCAGAATAATAGCAGAGAGAATTATTTACATCAGCTTTTATTTCTTTAATCACATTCTCAGTGGGTCAGAAGTTTACATTCACTCAATTAGTATTTGGTAGCATTGCCTTTAAATTGTTTAACTTGGGTCAAATGTTTCTGGTAGCCTTCCATAAGCTTCCCTCAATAAGTTGGGTCAATTTTGGCCCATTCCTCTTGAAAGAGCTGGTGTAACTGAGTCAGGTTTGTAGGCCTCCTTGCTCACAAACGCTTTTTCAGTTCTGCCCACAAAATGTTCAATGGGATTGAGGTCAGGGCTTTGTGATGGCCACTCCAATACCTTGACTTTGTTGTCCTTAAGCCATTTTGCCACAACTTTGGAAGTATGCTTGTGGACATTGTCCATTTGGAAGACCCATTTGTGACCAACCTTTAACTTCCTGACTGATGTCTTGAGATGTTGCTTCAATAGATCCACATAATTTTCCTTCCTCATTATGCCATCTATTTTGTGAAGTGCACCAGTCCATCCTGCAGCAAAGCACCCCCACAACATGATGCTGCCATCCCTGTGCTTCACGGTTGGGATGGTGTTCTTCGGCTTGCAAGCCTCCCCCTTTTTCCTCCAAACATAACGATGGTCATTATGGCCAAACAGTTTTATTTTTATTTCATCAAAACAGAAGACATTTCTCCAAAAAGTACAATCTTTTTCCCCATGTGCAGTTGCAAACCGTAGTCTGGCTTTTTATGGCGGTTTTGGAGCAGTGGCTTCTTCCTTGATGAGCGGCCTTTCAAGTTATGTCGATATTGGACTCGTTTTACTGTGGATATAGATACTTATATACTGGTTTCCACCACTATCTTCACAGTGTCTTCACTTTGTTATTATGAGGTATTGTGTGTAGAAGAAAAAAAGAGTGAGAAAAACAATCTATTTAATCAATTTTGAATTCATGCTGTAACACAACAAAATGTGGAATAAGTCAAAATGAATACATTCTTAAGGCACTGTCCTTAACTACCAACCACCCTCATCCTGCAACCTCACCCCCTCCAGAGCCCTGTATGGCTTGTCATGTCACAACAGAGGTGCTGTCTGTGAGAGCAAGGGTGAAGGGTCAGGTTGCCAGTCCCCATCCCCATACGCATACCCTTCTATATATAGAGAGGTAGTTTCCTGTGCCCTGTAATGCGGGGCATTAAAACAGTAAAGGCCAGAGGACAGGAAGAGCCAGCATGAGGCCCAGAGAGCCTGGCGTACTACACATTCCCCCTAGCTGTCAATCATCAGACCAACCCATCATGACATCAGAGTGATACTAACTATAGTATAGTCACTCTAGTATTGTGTCACCACTATATTCTCTCTGGTACGCTGTTGGATTCACTATTATTAAGAAATTATTTGAATGTGCTTAGTTTGTGATGGTGTGGAGTAAAAACATTTGTGTAAAGCTCTTTAATATTCTTAAACCATTATGTTTTTGTAGTTTCACATTTTAGTGATCTTGGAAATGCATTGTTTGAAGATTCAGATCATAGCACATGGAAATCCTAGGTCCACCAACTTAAAATAATTGGCTAATCTACAGATTATATAGTTGATCTGGCTAAACTCAACGGTTTACCATGGAGTTGAACGCCGACTCGCATGGACGGACTGGAGCTCTGACTGATTTCAACAAAAAAAGAACATTGTTCTGTGTAATTGCGGGATATTCTTTGGGTAATGAAACAAGTAGTTTTTTATAAAAACATAATTTTATGTGATGTCAGAGCGCCAGTCCGCCCACACTAGTTGCCGCTCAACTCCATCATAAATCGTGGAGTTGATTTTAATTAGCTACCTATAGCTATGCATAGAGAGTCCTGCTTCCTCTCCACATCACAGCATTAACACACTCCAGTATCCTATATCTGCTAAATCAAATCAAATGTATTTGTCACATACACATGGTTAGCAGGTGCTAATGCAAGTGTTGTGAAATGCTTGTGCTTCTAGTTCCAACCATGCAGTAATAACCAACGAGTAATCTGACCTAACAATTTCACAGCAACTACAAGTGTAAAGGAATTAATACGAATATGTACATAAAAATAGATAAATGAGTGATGGCCGAACAGCATCGGCAAGATGCAGTGGATGGTATAGAGTACAGTATATACATCTGAGATGAGTAATGTAGGGTATGAGAACATTATATAAAGTGGCATTGTTCAAAGTGGCTAGAGATACATTTAATTACATCAAGATGGCAAGATGCAGTAGATGGTATAGCGTACAGTATATACATCTGAGATGAGTAATGTAGGGTAAGTAAACATTATATAATTTAAAGTGGCTAGTGATAAATTGATTACATACATTTTTGCATTATTAAAGTGGCTGGAGTTGAGTCAGTATGCTGGCAGCAGCCACTCAATGTTAGTGATGGCTGTTTAACAGTCTGATGGCCTTGAGATAGAAACTGTTTTTCAGGGTGAACAGGCAGTGGCTCGGGTGGTTGTTGTCCCTGATGATCTTTTTGGCCTTCCTGTGACATCGGGTGGTGTAGGTGTCCTGGAGGGCAGGTAGTTTTCCCCCGGTGATGTGTTGTGCAGACCTCATTACCTGCTGCTGTGCCTTCTTCACCACGCTGTCTGTGTGGGTGGACCATTTCAGTTTGTCTGTGATGTGTATGCCGAGGAACTTAAAACTCTCCACCCTCTCCACTACTGTCCCGTCAATGTAGATAGGGGGCTGCTCCCTCAAGTCAATGATCATCTCCTTCGTTTTGTTGACATTGAGTGTGAGGTTATTTTCCTGACACCACACTCCGAGGGCCCTCACCTCCTCCCTGTTGGCCGTCTCGTCGTTGTTGGTAATCAAGTCTACAACTGTAGTGTTGTCTGCAAACTTGATGATTGAGTTGGAGGTGTGCATGGCCACGCAGTCGTGGATGAACAGGGAGTACAGGAGAGGGCTGAGAACGCACCCTTGTAGGGACCCAGTTTTAAGGATCAGCGGGGTGGAGATGTTGTTACCTACCCTCACCACCTGGGGGCGGCCAGTCAGGAAGTCCAGGACCCAGTTGCACTGGGCGGGGTCGAGACCCAGGGTCTCGAGCTTAATGGCGAGTTTGGAGAGTGCTATGGTGTTAAATGCTGAGTTGTAATCAATGAACACGATTCTTACATAGGTATTCCTCTTGTCCAGATGGGTTAGGGCAGTGTGCAGTGTGATGGCGTCATCTGTGGACCTATTGGGGCGGTAAGCGAATTGGAGTGGGTCTATGGTGTCAGGTAGGGTGGAGGTCATATGGTCCTTGACTAGTCTCTCAAAGCACTTCATGATGACAGAAGTGAGTGCTACATTTAGATCGGAAGAAGGTGCTAAAATTAGTCATTTAGCTCAGTTACTATCTTCCACTTCAAAGTCCCCGTGCCTGTGAGAGTGGACATGTACGCTGAGTACATTTCATTACATTTCATTACATTTCATTATAGTACAACGGTTTGATTTGTTTAATCTTAGCAATTTCTTCTTAGCTAGCTACATAGCCGTCTTTGTATCAAAGATAATTGCGTAATTATCGTATTTCGTCGTCCTAACGTAGTCTACACTGCTATCTGCCCAGCAGCTAGCCAGCTAGCAAACGTCCACCGTCTACCGAATAGCAGCACTGTAGAAACTATTACACTCAACTGAACGACTTGATTAGTGTAGTGTTAGCTAGCTACATAGTTGTCTTTGCTGTCTTCGTATCCAAGATAATTGTGTAGTTTAGAGTGTGTAGTCTTAGAGTGATTATCTTAATTTACCGAGGTTAGCTAGCCAGCTATTTGTCGTCCTTAACGTAGGAGACACTGATAGCTAGCCAACAGCTAGCCACTGTCTACCGAATAGAACTTCCGCACTCAACAACCCGGTCGCATTCCGCTTCACTCCCTCCTCTCTACATTTTCCTCCTCTGTCTCTGCTGCTAAAGCCACTTTCTACCACTCTAAATTCCAAGCATCTGCCTCTAACCCTAGGAAGCTCTTTGCCACCTTCTCCTCCCTCCTGAATCCTCCCCCCCCCCTCCTCCCTCTCTGCAGATGACTTCGTCAACCATTTTGAAAAGAAGGTCAACGACATCCGATCCTCGTTTGCTAAGTCAAACGACACCGCTGGTTCTGCTCACACTGCCCTACCCTGTGCTCTGACCTCTTTCTCCCCTCTCTCTCCAGATGAAATCTTGCGTCTTGTGACGGCCGGCCGCCCAACAACCTGCCCGCTTGACCCTATCCCCTCCTCTCTTCTCCAGACCATTTCCGGAGACCTTCTCCCTTACCTCACCTCGCTCATCAACTCATCCCTGACCGCTGGCTACGTCCCTTCCGTCTTCAAGAGAGCGAGAGTTGCACCCCTTCTGAAAAAACCTACACTCGATCCCTCCGATGTCAACAACTACAGACCAGTATCCCTTCTTTCTTTTCTCTCCAAAACTCTTGAACGTGCCGTCCTTGGCCAGCTCTCCCGCTATCTCTCTCAGAATGACCTTCTTGATCCAAATCAGTCAGGTTTCAAGACTAGTCATTCAACTGAGACTGCTCTTCTCTGTATCACGGAGGCGCTCCGCACTGCTAAAGCTAACTCTCTCTCCTCTGCTCTCATCCTTCTAGACCTATCGGCTGCCTTCGATACTGTGAACCATCAGATCCTCCTCTCCACCCTCTCCGAGTTGGGCATCTCCGGCGCGGCCCACGCTTGGATTGCGTCCTACCTGACAGGTCGCTCCTACCAGGTGGCGTGGCGAGAATCTGTCTCCTCACCACGCGCTCTCACCACTGGTGTCCCCCAGGGCTCTGTTCTAGGCCCTCTCCTATTCTCGCTATACACCAAGTCACTTGGCTCTGTCATAACCTCACATGGTCTCTCCTATCATTGCTATGCAGACGACACACAATTAATCTTCTCCTTTCCCCCTTCTGATGACCAGGTGGCGAATCGCATCTCTGCATGTCTGGCAGACATATCAGTGTGGATGACGGATCACCACCTCAAGCTGAACCTCGGCAAGACGGAGCTGCTCTTCCTCCCGGGGAAGGACTGCCCGTTCCATGATCTCGCCATCACGGTTGACAACTCCATTGTGTCCTCCTCCCAGAGCGCTAAGAACCTCGGCGTGATCCTGGACAACACCCTGTCGTTCTCAACTAACATCAAGGCGGTGGCCCGTTCCTGTAGGTTCATGCTCTACAACATCCGCAGAGTACGACCCTGCCTCACATAGGAAGCGGCGCAGGTCCTAATCCAGGCACTTGTCATCTCCCGTCTGGATTACTGCAACTCGCTGTTGGCTGGGCTCCCTGCCTGTGCCATTAAACCCCTACAACTCATCCAGAACGCCGCAGCCCGTCTGGTGTTCAACCTTCCCAAGTTCTCTCACGTCACCCCGCTCCTCCGCTCTCTCCACTGGCTTCCAGTTGAAGCTCGCATCCGCTACAAGACCATGGTGCTTGCCTACGGAGCTGTGAGGGGAACGGAACCTCAGTTCTCCAGGCTCTGATCAGGCCCTACACCCAAACAAGGGCACTGCGTTCATCCACCTCTGGCCTGCTCGCCTCCCTACCACTGAGGAAGTACAGTTCCCGCTCAGCCCAGTCAAAACTGTTCGCTGCTCTGGCCCCCCAATGGTGGAACAAACTCCCTCATGACGCCAGGACAGCGGAGTCAATCACCACCTTCCGGAGACACCTGAAACCCCACCTCTTTAAGGAATACCTAGGATAGGATAAAGTAATCCTTCTCACCCCCCTTAAAGGATTTAGATGCACTATTGTAAAGTGGCTGTTCCACTGGATGTCATAAGGTGAATGCACCAATTTGTAAGTCGCTCTGGATAAGAGCGTCTGCTAAATGACTTAAATGTAATGTAAATGTAGTTACCTTAGCTTTCTTGGGAACAGGAACAATGGTTGCCCTCTTGAAGCATGTGGGGACAGCAGACTGGGATAAGGATTGATTGAATATATCTGTAAACATACCAGCCAGCTGGTCTGCGCATGCCCTGAGGACGCGGCCGGGGATGCCTTCTGGGCCTGAAGCCTTGCAAGGGTTAACGCGTTTAAATGTTTTACTCACGTTGGCTGGGGCTGGTTTTTCTTTTGTAGTCCGTGATTGACTGTAGACACTGCCACATACTTCTCGTGTCTGAGCCGTTGAATTGCGACTGCACTTTGTCTCTGTACTGACACTTAGCTTGTTTGATTGCCTTGCGGAAGGAATAGCTACACTGTCTGTATTCGGTCATGTTTCCGGTCACCTTGCCCTGATTAAAAGCAGTGGTTTGCAAGTTCAGTTTTGCGCAAATGCTGCCATCAATCCATGGTATCTGGTTGGGGAATGTTTTAATAGATGCTGTGGGTACAACATCCCAGATGCACTTGCTAATAAACTAGCACACCGAATCAGCTTATTCGTCAATGTTGTTGCTCGCCGCAATGCGGAACATATCCCAGTCCACGTGATCGAAGCAATCTTGAAGCGTGGAATCCGATTGCTCGGACCAGCGTTGAACAGACCTGAGCGCGGGAGCTTCCTGTTTTAGTTTCTGTCTATAGGCTGGAAGCAACAAAACGGAGTCGTGGTCAGCTTTTCCGAAGGGAGGGGGCCTTAAATGCGTTGTGGAAGTTAGAATAACAGTGGTCTCGGGTTTTGCCAGCCCTGGTAGCACAATTGATATGCTGATAGAATTTGTGATGCCTTGTTTTCAGATTAACCTGGGTGTGTGTATGTGTGTGGCTATCCGTGCGTGCGTGATACAGTCACTCCACCGACATGTCATGATTTGAAGATGTGAACTGCAGTTGGCGTTGCGTGAGAATATTATCTCCTGCTTAGCTGTGAGGATCGTCTCTATGCTCTCCAGGTCTTGACAGGTACGCACCACACCACGCCATCCAGTGCCAGGTAACATTATGTTTAGGGACTTTGTTCCCTTTGATGGGCTGCTTTGCTCAAAGGCCATCGCCTTCAGGAAGTGCCTCAGGGAATGTATGTGTGTGTGTACCCAAAAGCCCTAACCTGGGAATACCTGGAAACACCAGTTGTTCAGTGAGTCAGTCAATCATTCAGTCAGTCAGTGTGACCGGAATCACTGTGTGTACTTCTATGTACATGTTCAGTCACATTTTGGACGTTAACCAAAAGAGCATAACGTGGCAGACAGAGACATGTCAGACAACTCTGGGGGTGTGACAATGTGTTAATTGCTATTTGTATTGGACAACTGCTGCATTTCAGGGACTAGCTGTCCCAACCTTTGTGGTTAAAGGACAGCCATATGTTTGTGAATGGCTCCTTCTTAGTCATCTGGATGATAATTGTCATGAAAACACACACACACACACAGTATGTCAGATGGTTAAAGTGGAACTGGTCTAACCGAGGAGTTGGAAGTATACTTATGTAAATATGTCACTGTGTGACCTGACCACTGTTTGAACACTGTGTGAAAAACTACTACAAACTGTCGAGAAATTAAGAAAGACATTGTTAGAAGGAAGTAGAGAAAATAGTAATTTATTAATAACTTATCATTTCTTTACATTCGTAAGACAGGAGTGTGGACTTGAGGAGTGGTGAGGGTTGAAACCAAGATGGCTTCTCCCACCGACAGTTCTTCTCTCAGGAATGAGAGAAAGCCAAATCCACCCATAATTTTGATTATTTTCTAAAACAACAAAAAACTGCATTTCACAGAATTTCCCTGAAGAGGCAAGGCCTCCTTTTTTGTTAACATCTCCCAGACTTTGTAAGCCTTGAACACAGATAAGCATTCACTTGCATTAACCCTAATTGTTCCTCACTAAACACCAACAGAAAGTAGCCATCTTAAATTGGCTTCATTAAAGGTATTTCCACCAAACTTAACAAATTACAACTCACGTTTCTTAACATAGGCATGCACTGACAGTTTCAGTGATTTGTTGTAGAATTATTTTTGCTATGGTTCAATTCGGGTAGAATTGTGATAGAAGGTGAAAGCATAGCTCGGGGAAAGCCCTTTGAGGGTTAATGCACAATAACACATCTATGTACAGAACTAAGGCATACAACCTGACTGATTTGTGTGAGGGTGGGGGCAAAAAACGCCTGTCGGCTGAAATTACATTTAAAGCAAATATGATATATATTACACATATACACAATTTTACGATTCTTGGAAAACCTCCTAATTTTTTTGGCATAATAAACTTAGATACTGATCAATATACAGTTGGTTGGCTTACATGAAATAAGATTTAAAAAATAATAATCAGTACCCACTTGTTGCAAAGGGTATATACTAGACAAGAACAAGACTTTACTGTATTGTCTTTTATATTAAGATATATACACTTGTATAAATGATTAAAATGACTCCACACATGTAAAATCGAGTTCAATACACTGTGCCGTCTAACCGGGGATGTTTCAACCCCAAACAGGCAAGTCTTCGCAGAAGACAAGTTATATGCACCCCAAAAAATTATGAAGGTGCAAGTACTAGCCCAAAAAAACAAAAAAGTATTTAGAATCATATATATGTTCAGATAGAACAATCATGTCTCTTTGGCACACCAGCCTTTCGTCGTGAAGCTAAACGTACACATGACCATCAGATCACTTAATGTCTCTTTCAAAGCATTGACATAATTTTTTTAGGCAAAAACCTCATTGAGTCCAATAGCAATATAGGGTTCTAGAAAGTTCATGTGCTTTGTCTTTCTTTCGCTTCCCCCTCTCTTCTCTCTCTTTCTTTATTTGTCCCCATTTTTGCAGCAGCTGTTTGTGAGCCCTCGGGCAGATCGACCACGTGCCCCCATCAGAGTCCATGCTTGGCAGCTGTCACCTCAAGCCAACTGTGTCAACAACGGCATGATGTCACCGTGTCACAACAGGTGATAGAAATAAAGTAGAGAAACATTTCAGCGTTTCATGAGGTTTCATTACACCTCTGAGCCAGCAAGGGGGTGATGGTGGCGAGGCCTCACGTGGACTCCAGGGGGTCCAGCTGGAAGACGTTGTGGTTGGTGGGGGTGGTGAAGTACAGAGGTTGTGTGGGGGTCACCACCCGGTTATCACAGGGGCTCTTCAGGCCCAGGGTGCGCTCAAAGTCCAGGAGTTGGCCCATGAAGTTGAAGTTGGGCGAGATGTTGGACTTCTTCATCTTGACGATGTCGTAGGCGTCGTTCATGGACAGGTTGAGCTTCTGCATGAGGTAGGCTACGGTTACCGTCACGGAGCGGCTGATGCCGGCCAGACAGTGGACCAGGACGCCACATTTTTGACCGCGAGCCTCATCTGAGAAGGACAGGAACAAAGAGGAAGAACAAGTTACATACTTTTGTCAGATATTCATCATTTGTATTTAGAGAAAACACAAGAGCAACACAAAACAGATAGATATTCTGAAAATGAGAAATGCCTACTGTGAAGAGACTAGTGTAAGGGAAACAACAGTCACATTCAAGTAGTAGACTTAATGTTAATGCTGTAGTCCTAAATGCTAATCGACATTGACTGGACCATTTCCACGTTTAAGCAGCAGAAGTCTGAAATGATCGTAACAGTCTCCCACACACGTCAATCGCCAAACGGCTGCGGTCTGGTACTCTGCGCATAAACAGAGCCGACATTCTTTCATTTGGTCAGGAGTACCACAACTTGGAAATGTACTATTAACGCTCTATCAAGTCATTCTTCAGCCGGCCCGGTTACTTGACAATGGTGCCATTTGGGCGTGTAAACGTAGGAGTCATGAGGGCACCCTGTCAGGGCTTACAGGATGTCAACAGAGCCTGTAAATGGCTCTCTTTGTGAAAGGAAAACATTGCTGCACTGTCCTAGATTACTTTCAATGGCCGTTTCCTTCCTGTTGTGTTCAAATTACCCCCTCCCTCCCCCTCTCCAATTTCTACACAGGCCTTTGTATTACAATTACACAAGGCTGGGGGTAGGCTAGGCCCCGGCTACAGACAAAAAAGCAGACAGGAAGTATTCCATTGAAGTTTAATCATTGTAATTGTAGTTTATAGTACGGACCATACAGCTAGAATAGTATTTCTCTGCTTGGCACAACAGCATGAATCTTGTTCCCTCTGTAAATCCCCCCTTAACTGGCTTAATAAGAAAGTACCCAAGGACACCTATTAGCACAACAATAACGAAATAACTTCCTGGTGATATGACCATATCTTACTAATAAGACGTCTGTGCTGTGGGCCTGTGGCTTTCTTTCACTTGCTAGGCCAATCACTGCTATATAGGCGTAAATATACAACTACATTTATTACCCTCAATTCATTCTGTGGTGATGTAAAATAAGTCTGCTTTATATACATATTAACCCTGCACCTTAAAATAAATTGTTGTGGGTAAAATATAATTTGAGAGCTATCAGTGTGCTTGAATAGAAGGTATTGTGCTTACCTATGAAGCCAATGGCCTCTGGGAAGAACTGTGACAGATTCTGGCTCCAGTGATCTGAGATGGGGATCTGCTTGTACTTGAATTCCCCTGCGTTCTCGAACATGTTGGGCAGGTTGGGAGTCACGTTCAGAATGTACTTGATGCCAAACTCTTCCAGAATATCCAGGTTGGTGGAATCTTTGGCGCAGCCCAGGTAAAGGTGCGGGAGGATCTCCACTGGGAAGGAGGGCTGGGGGTTGGAGAGGGGACTGCCGTCTGAGTCTGTGGCGCTGCTCGGGTCTCGGTCGATGTCGGACTCGATATCCGAGGAGTCTGAGCTTATCCGCAGCCCCCCGAGGCCGAGCACCTGGGCCGTAGGAGAACTGCTGTTGAAAGAGCCGACCAGATTGGTCTCGCACTGGGCAGGGAACTCGGCTTGGAATTTGCTGAAACCACCTGTAAGATGAATTAAATAATAGTGTTAGACAAATC
Organism: Oncorhynchus keta; assembly: GCF_023373465.1. NCBI lineage: Eukaryota > Metazoa > Chordata > Actinopteri > Salmoniformes > Salmonidae > Oncorhynchus > Oncorhynchus keta. The sequence continues at coordinate 47,033,994 of NC_068437.1, read as the reverse complement.
CATTGATTAAAAACAGGCCTCGGCTACTCTATGTTGTGACCAAACACACCTGCATTATCCTATGCGTTTTTGCGCAAAATTGCACCCAAAATATCACTTATTAATTATTATTCACCAAATTTGGCCTACATTTTGGTGTGAAATGTGTGCTTCTGGAAATAATAACAAAACTCACCCTCAAGGTAAAAAGCCTTGTAGCCCTCGTCTTTCATCCTCTTTAGGAGCAAGCCCAGCACCGAGCCCCCGTTGACATTTTCGTTCCATTCCCTGCTGTATTCGTCATATAGCACAATGGTATCCGTCTTGCACCTCCGCGCAAATCTCTCCCGGTCCTCGCCGTTTGAGAGCAAGGACTTGATGGAAAGATTGCCCTTCTTCAGCCGCCGGAGCATCAGGCTCGGGATGGCCACGTTAATCGCGGTTTCGACGTGCGAGGACTCGTATAGCTCCTGCGCTCTGCAGTCCATTACCAACAGGCAGTCTTTGCGCGTCTTGAGGTGCTCCTGCAGCCACTCCACGGTCTTGCTGATAGCCATTACCGATTCGAACTGAACGGGCTTGAGCTTGTCGAGCATTTAGCAACAAAAAACAATTGTCACTTCACTGCAGGAAAATGATGTGCTTGGTCCCTTTTAGGCTACCGCAAAAAAACGTCCACAACAACAGAACGTTATGAGGACTGGATCATTGAAGAAACGGCAACGCAGACTGATCGAGATAAAATATATTCTGGAATAATTATTTTTATAATAATAATTTTTCTCACGACCGTGGCTGTTTTGTAGGCCTAGTTTGAAACGAAATCAACAAAACAAGATTGTTTCTTAAATATCCGACCGTAGATTGCCTATAGGCCTACACTAGAGCAGTAACACTCATTCATGCAGCTGCGTGAAGAATGTCCCATGTATTTATCAATGACTCACTGGCCAGCACAGACGTTGTCTTCGTGTTATATAACTGCCGCTTTCGCATAGAAAATATTATTCTTCTGTAAAAATCTAAATAAGAGGGATTGATTGCAGTTCAGTTACAGATGCAAAGCACTTGCATTTCCAATAATGTATTCTGTTGTCGTCTATTCCCAACGTTCTCGTTGTGAATAAGCGTATTTTGTTCTTGTCGACACTGGCTCGTCGATGTGCTCTCTGCAGCGCCAAACTAGTGAATGGTTACAAACCCGAGGCGTTTCAATGGATACATTATATCGGCCAGCCAATCAGAGGGTGCCGAGCAGTCGTCGCCCTGGAAACGGGGCCGGGTGGAACGGGCTGTGGTGATGAATTGTTAATAACTTTGTCATTCACAAAAAAAAGCAAAGAATTTCCGCTCCGGATAAAGTGAGTTCAAACAAACAGAAGTGGCACTGCAGGGGAAGGAAGGAGAGGGCTATTACTTTAGTGCGTAGAGGGGGATCCTACCTTGTGCTCAGATTTCTCAATGCCAAAGTTGCGCTATGACAAGTTTATTGCACGGCGAGACAGAGTTTTAGAGACAATTTATTTGGGGACAGGAGGCACGATTGAATTTTGGAACCCCAGTGAATGTATTTATTTTTCATTGTTGTAATTTTTGTCAATTAAATCAACTATTTTATGATTCCATAAAATGTTAAAGGATGTAATTATTTAATTAATATATTGCAATTAATTTGGTCTTCTAATTGAACATGCTTTATAAAGTAGATTCCAATGTAGGCATATTGGGCGCGAAAGGCTGTTCATAATGCATGCTTAATTCGAGTATCCGTGCCAAAAGTGCACCTGCAGTAGGTAGGCCTATAATGCTAGCCTAGGCTACACAGGATGCGTTTACACAGGCAGCCCAATTCTGATAATTTTTCCCAAATAATTGGTCTTTTGACCAATCACATCATATATTTTCACATAAACTATTTTTCAGAGCTGATCTGATTAGTCAACAGACCAATTAGTAAAACCAATCAGAATTGGGCTGCTCGTGTAAATTCAGCCACAGAGGATTAATAAATATGTTGGTTTTCTGAAACAGAAGTGCGTGGGTTGGATGCTATAGCACCTCTCGTCTGGGTCTATTTTTATCAGTTCGTTACACTACTCCTTCGGCTCCAGAGCTTTGTGTGGGTGCAATTTCCATTTTATCATGAACATCTCTCGCGATCTCTTTCTCTGTTAAAACAAACATTAAAACATTAAACAATTAAAAGAATACATCAAAACCACAAATTGCACTACAGTCAACCGGATCTACAGCATTATAACATACACATGTGGTTTTGACTCAGTCATAACGAAACCAACGTTTACTGTATCATCAAAAGCAACTGTTCGATCCGTTGGACCCGCTAATGGCCGTGCTAAATCTAAATTATGTCCCATTAATAAACACTAGAAGGCCAGTCAGCGGTGGAATCGGCCAATCAGCGGTGGAATCGGCCAATCAGCTGTGGGATCGGGCATTCCAACGGACTTTCCTACACATGATTACCTCAATGAATACATATTTCTTTGCAACTTAATACGGAATTTTAACTTCCACGCTTCCACTTTCACGTTTGTGTAGGCCTAAATACATTGCCAATAACATTGCACAAATGAATGTGGCTACTCCAATGAACCATAGCTGCTAATTATTTGATCATCTAAAATCCCCCCAACTAATCCAAAAATGGAACAACAAAACAGACGCCATATGCAGGGAGGGGATTCTAATATCTAAGAATGTTTCTATATTAACTATACAACGTATACATTTTTTTGTAAGTGAACAATAGAGGGAGAGTTCCCTAAATTCAAACATAAATAAAAACATTTTGACTTGTTAAATGTTGACTTAAGTTGTTAAAAAGCCTTCATAACAATGTCATTACAAACATGACATTGCCAGGTTATGGTGACAATAGTGATAATCTTTTGCCTTAGCTGTCTGTGTCTGATATACATAATTTAACAAAATAATCCTATTTTTAGAGTAAATAGTGCACAGGGCTATACACACACACACACACACACACACACACACACACACACACACACACACACACACACACACACACACACACACACACACACACACACACACACACACACACACACACACACACACGATCCTCTCAGGCAGAGAGAGGCATGTGTGTACATTTTCAGAGCAGTTAACATATGAAATGTGAAGCAGCAGACCTTTGCCCTTCCCCCTGTCACATTCAAATAGTCCCCTAGTAGACAGTGCTCTGGCTGAATGGAGCCAAGCTATTTCCTTTCAGGTTCAAATACATTCTCTCTTTCAGGAACAAATGCCCCCTGCCCCCTTTCCTCCATCCACCCTCTCTCCCTTCCCTCTCTCTCTATAGCCTCTATATCCCTCCCTCCCTCCCTCCCTCCCTCCCTCCCTCCCTCCCTCCCTCCCTCCCTCCCTCCCTCCCTCCCTCCCTCCCTCCCTCCCACCCGTTAATCTACTTGCCCTCCTTGTTTCTCAGCCTCTGGGTGCTTGTTGACTGACCAGGAAATCCTTTGTTCGTTCACAAAAGCTCCCTGTATCTAGGAGTTGTGGGGTCTGGACTGGAGCTGTGCCGCTGTACAGATGGGGTTGGGGAGGGAGGGTCTGTGTCTGTGTGTGATAATGTGTGTGTGTGTCTGTGTGTGTGTGTGATAATGCGCGTGTGTCTGTGTGTGCGATAATGTGTGTGTGTCTGTGTGTGTGATAATGGGTGTGTGTCTGTGTGTGTGATAATGTGTGTGTGTGTCTGTGTGTGTGATAATAATGTGTGTGTGTCTGTGTGTGTGATAATGCGTGTGTGTCTGTGTGTGTGATAATGTGTGTGTGTCTGTGTGTGTGATAATGTGTGTGTGTGTGTGTCTGTGTGTGTGATAATGTGTGTGTGTCTGTGTGTGTGATAATGCGTGTGTGTCTGTGTGTGCGATAATGTGTGTGTGTCTGTGTGTGTGTGTGTGTGTGTGTGTCTGTGTGTGTGATAATGTGTGTGTGATAATGTGTGTGTGTCTGTGTGTGTGATAATGCGTGTGTGTCTGTGTGTGTGATAATGTGTGTGTGTGTGTCTGTGTGTGTGATAATGTGTGTGTGTCTGTGTGTGTGATAATGCGTGTGTGTCTGTGTGTGCGATAATGCGTGTGTGTCTGTGTGTGCGATAATGCGTGTGTGTCTGTGTGTGTGATAATGTGTGTGTGTGTGTGTGTGTGTGTCTGTGTGTGTGATAATGTGTGTGTGTCTGTGTGTGTGATAATGCGTGTGTGATAATGTGTGTGTGTCTGTGTGTGTGATAATGCGTATGTGTCTGTGTGTGCGATAATGTGTGTTGGCTGAACAGTGCAGCAGCTTATCTTTAACTATGAGCTGTTCCCGATATTTAACTTCTTGTAAGTTCCTTTGGTGGGCCACTAATGGAGAGAAAGTTCGAGACACCCCAGAAAAGACAACACAGAGACCTGTCAGACTACTGTCACTGGCTGATAACAACAGAGACCTGTCAGACTACTGTCACTGGTTGATAACAACAGAGACCTGTCAGACTACTGTCACTGGTTGATAACAACAGAGACCTGTCAGACTACTGTCACTGGCTGATAACAACAGAGACCTGTCAGACTACTGTCACTGGTTGATAACAACAGAGACGTGTCAGACTACTGTCACTGGCTGATAACAACAGAGACCTGTCAGACTACTGTCACTGGTTGATAACAACAGAGACCTGTCAGACTACTGTCACTGGCTGATAACAACAGAGACCTGTCAGACTACTGTCACTGGCTGATAACAACAGAGACCTGTCAGACTACTGTCACTGGTTGATAACAGAGACCTGTCAGACTACTGTCACTGGTTGATAACACAGACCTGTCAGACTACTGTCACTGGCTGATAACAACAGAGACCTGTCAGACTACTGTCACTGGTTGATAACAACAGAGACCTGTCAGACTACTGTCACTGGTTGATAACACAGACCTGTCAGACTACTGTCACTGGTTGATAACAACAGAGACCTGTCAGACTACTGTCACTGGTTGATAACAACAGAGACCTGTCAGACTACTGTCACTGGCTGATAACAACAGAGACCTGTCAGATTACTGTCACTGGTTGATAACAACAGAGACCTGTCAGACTACTGTCACTGGTTGATAACAACAGAGACCTGTCCCCACTTGGGCTGTGCCGTGGCGGAGATCTTTGTGGGCTATACTCAGCCTTGTCTCAGGATGGTAAGTTGGTGGTTGAAGATATCCCTCTAGTGGTGTGGGGGCTGTGCTTTGGCAAAGTGGGTGGGGTTATATCCTTCCTGTTTGGCCCTGTCCGGTGGTGTCCTCGGATGGGGCCACAGTGTCTCCTGTCCCCTCCTTTCTCAGCCTCCAGTATTTATGCTGCAGTAGTTTGTGTCGGGGGGCTAGGGTCAGTTTGTTATATCTGGAGTACTTCTCCTGTCCTATTCGGTGTCCTGTGTGAATCTAAGTGTGCGTTCTCTAATTCTCTCCTTCTTTCTTTCTCTCTCTCGGAGGACCTGAGCCCTAGGACCATGCCCCAAGACTACCTGACATGATGACTCCTTGCTGTCCCCAGTCCACCTGGCCATGCTACTGCTCCAGTTTCAACTGACCTGAGCCCTAGGACCATGCCCCAGCATTTCGCATTTCGATACACTCGCATTAACATCTGCTAACCATGTGTATGTGACAAATAAAATTTGATTTGATTTGATGACTCCTTGCTGTCCCCAGTCCACCTGGCCATGCTGCTGCTCCAGTTTCAACTGTTCTGCCTTACTATTATTCGACCATGCTGGTCATTTATGAACATTTGAACATCTTGGCCATGTTCTGTTATAATCTCCACCCGGCACAGCCAGAAGAGGACGGGCCACCCCACATATGCTCTCTCTAATTCTCTCTTTCTTTCTCTCTCTCGGAGGACCTGAGCCCTAGGACCGTGCCCCAGGACTACCTGACATGATGACTCCTTGCTGTCCCCGGTCCACTTGACTGTGCTGCTGCTCCAGTTTCAACTGTTCTGCCTTGTTATTATTCGACCATGCTGGTCATTTATGAACATTTGAACATCTTGGCCATGTTCTGTTATAATCTCCACCCGGCACAGCCAGAAGAGGACTGGCCACCCCACATAGCCTGGTTCCTCTCTATGTTTCTTCCTAGGTTTTGGCCTTTATAGGGAGTTTTTCCTAGCCACCGTGCTTCTACACCTGCATTGCTTGCTGTTTGGGGTTTTAGGCTGGGTTTCTGTACAGCACTTTGAGATATCAGCTGATGTACGAAGGGCTATATAAATAAATTTGATTTGATTTGACCTGTCAGACTACTGTCACTGGTTGATAACAGAGACCTGTCAGACTACTGTCACTGGTTGATAACAACAGAGACCTGTCAGACTACTGTGACTGGTTGATAACAGAGACCTGTCAGACTACTGTCACTGGTTGATTACAGAGACCTGTCAGACTACTGTGACTGGTTGATAACAACAGAGACCTGTCAGACTACTGTGACTGGCTAATAACAGAGACCTGTCAGACTACTGTCACAGGTTGATAACAACAGAGACCTGTCAGACTACTGTCACTGGTTGATAACAACAGAGACGTGTCAGACTACTGTCACTGGCTGATAACAACAGAGACCTGTCAGACTACTGTCACTGGTTGATAACAACAGAGACCTGTCAGACTACTGTCACTGGCTGATAACAACAGAGACCTGTCAGACTACTGTCACTGGCTGATAACAACAGAGACCTGTCAGACTACTGTCACTGGCTGATAACAACAGAGACCTGTCAGACTACTGTCACTGGCTGATAACAACAGAGACCTGTCAGACTACTGTCACTGGTTGATAACAGAGACCTGTCAGACTACTGTCACTGGTTGATAACAACAGAGACCTGTCAGACTACTGTCACTGGTTGATAACAACAGAGACCTGTCAGACTACTGTCACTGGCTGATAACAACAGAGACCTGTCAGACTACTGTCACTGGTTGATAACAGAGACCTGTCAGACTACTGTCACTGGTTGATAACAGAGACCTGTCAGACTACTGTCACTGGTTGATAACAACAGAGACCTGTCAGACTACTGTCACTGGTTGATAACAACTGCAGTCTATCTCCTGTTTTAAAAACAATGATGTAATCTGCAGTAGCCTACCCAAATAGACAAAAAGCTGACCACGACTCCATTTTGCTGATCCCTGCCTACAGACAGAAACTAAAACTAGAGGCTCCCACGCTGAGGTCTGTCCAATCTGATTCCACACTCCAAGACTGCTTCCATCACGTGGACTGGGATATGTTTCGTATTGCGTCAGATAACAACATTGATGAATACGCTGATTCGGTGTGCGAGTTCATTAGAACGTGCGTTGAAGATGTCGTTCCCATAGCAACGATTAAAACATTCCCTAACCAGAAACCGTGGATTGATGGCAGCATTCGCGTGAAACTGAAAGCGCGAACCACTGCTTTTAATCAGGGCAAGGTCTCTGGTAACATGACCGAATACAAACAGTGCAGCTATTCCCTCCGCAAGGCTATCAAACAAGCTAAGCGTCAGTACAGAGACAAAGTAGAATCTATATTCAACGGCTCAGACACATGAGGCATGTGACAGGGTCTACAGTCAATCACGGACTACAGGAAGAAATCCAGCCCAGTCACGGACCAGGATGTCTTGCTCCCAGGCAGACTAAATAACTTTTTTGCCCGCTTTGAGGACAATACAGTGCCACTGACACGGCCTGCAACGAAAACATGCGGTCTCTCCTTCACTGCAGCCGAGGTGAGTAAGACATTTAAACGTGTAAACCCTCGCAAGGCTGCAGGCCCAGACGGCATCCCCAGCCGCGCCCTCAGAGCATGCGCAGACCAGCTGGGCGGTGTGTTTACGGACATATTCAATCAATCCCTATCCCAGTCTGCTGTTCCCACATGCTTCAAGAGGGCCACCATTGTTCCTGTTCCCAAGAAAGCTAAGGTAACTGAGCTAAACGACTACCGCCCCGTAGCACTCACTTCCGTCATCATGAAGTGCTTTGAGAGACTAGTCAAGGACCATATCACCTCCACCCTACCTGACACCCTAGACCCACTCCAATTTGCTTACCGCCCAAATAGGTCCACAGACGATGCAATCTCAACCACACTGCACACTGCCCTAACCCATCTGGACAAGAGGAATACCTATGTGAGAATGCTGTTCATCGACTACAGCTCGGCATTCAACACCATAGTACCCTCCAAGCTCGTCATCAAGCTCGAGACCCTGGGTCTCGAAACCGCCCTGTGCAACTGGGTACTGGACTTCCTGACGGGCCGCCCCCAGGTGGTGAGGGTAGGTAACAACATCTCCTCCCCTCAGATCCTCAACACTGGGTCCCCACAAGGGTGAGTTCTGAGCCCTCTCCTGTACTCCCTGTTCACCCACGACTGCGTGGCCATGCACGCCTCCAACTCAATCATCAAGTTTGCAGACGACACAACAGTGGTAGGCTTGATTACCAACAACGACGAGACGGCCTACAGGGAGGAGGTGAGGGCCCTCGGAGTGTGGTGTCAGGAAAATAACCTCACACTCAACGTCAACAAAACTAAGGAGATGATTGTGGACTTCAGGAAACAGCAGAGGGAACACCCCCCTATCCACATCGATGGAACAGTAGTGGAGAGGGTAGCAAGTTTTAAGTTCCTCGGCATACACATCACAGACAAACTGAATTGGTCCACTCACACAGACACCATCGTGAAGAAGGCGCAGCAGCGCCTCTTCAACCTCAGGAGGCTGAAGAAATTTGGCTTGTCACCAAAAGCACTCACAAACTTCTACAGATGCACAATCAAGAGCATCCTGGCGGGCTGTATCACCGCCTGGTATGGCAACTGCTCCGCCCTCAACCGTAAGGCTCTCCAGAGGGTAGTGAGGTCTGCACAACGCATCACCGGGGGCAAACTACCTGCCCTCCAGGACACCTACACCACCCGATGTTACAGGAAGGCCATAAAGATCATCAAGGACATCAACCACCCGAGCCACTGCCTGTTCACCCCGCTATCATGCAGAAGGCGAGGTCAGTACAGGTGCATCAAAGCTGGGACCGAGAGACTGAAAAAACGCTTCTATCTCAAGGCCATCAGACTGTTAAACAGCCACCACTAACATTGAGTGGCCGCTGCCAACACACTGACACAACTCCAGCCACTTTAATAATGGGAATTGATGGGAATGATGTAAATTTATCACTAGCCACTTTAAACAATGCTACCTTATATAATGTTACTTACCCTACATTATTCATCTCATATGCATACGTATATACTGTACTCTATATCATCGACTGCATCCTTATGTAATACATGTATCACTAGCCACTTTAACTATGCCACTTTGTTTACATACTCATCTTATATGTATATACTGTACTCGATACCATCTACTGTATCTTGCCTATGCTGCTCTGTACCATCACTCATTCATATATCCTTATGTACATATTCTTTATCCCCTTACACTGTGTATAAGACAGTAGTTTAGGAATTGTTAGTTAGATTACTTGTTGGTTATTACTGCATTGTCGGAACTAGAAGCACAAGCATTTCGCTACACTCGCATTAACATCTGCTAACCATGTGTATGTGACAAATACAATTTGATTTGATTTGATGTGATTTAGACACACATGGGCGTGCAAACACATACACACACAAATATGTACGATACTCTCATATAAACAGAAACATCCTCAAAAAGTTCTACAGCTGCACCATCGAGAGCAGGTTGCATCACCTCCTGGTATGGAAACTGCTCGGCCTCCGACCACAAGGACACTACAGAGGGCAGTGCGTACGGCCCAGTACATCACTGGGGCCAAGCTCCCTGCCATCCAGGACCTCTATACCAGGCGGTGTCAGAAGAAGGCCATAAACATTGCCAAAGACTCCAGCCACCCTAGTCATAGACTGTTCTCTCTGCTACGGCACGGCAAGCGGTACCGGAGCGCCAAGTAAAAGTCCAAAAGACTTCTTACCAGCTTCTACCCCCAAGCAATAAGGTTGCTGAACAGCTGATCAAATGGCTACCCAGACTATTTTACGCTGCTGCTATTCGCTGTTTATTATCTATGCATAGTCACTTTACCGCTATCTACATGTACATATTATCTCAATTACCTCGACGAACCTGTGCCCACGCACATCAACTCTGTACCGGTACCACTTGTATATAGCCTTGTTGTTCTTTTTTTATCATTGCTCTTTTAATTTTTACTTCAGTTTATTTAGTAAATATTTTTCTTAACTCTTATTTTTCTAAAAACTACATTGTTGGTGAAGGGCTTTTAGGCATTTCACAGTAAGGTCTACCTACACCCTGTTGTGACAAATACAAATTTGATTGGATTTTGATTTGATAATATGCACTTACTTCAGTGACAACTCATACATTTCAGATAACAGTATCTATGACCCAAGCAAGGTGAATAGGGCACCATTTTCCATGTGTCCAAATGAGCAGCAGGTTATATTCCAGTTGGAGCCTGAGATGCTGGTGATGGGACTGAGATCAAGGCTCTGATTGATAGTGGAGACGGGCCCTGTTGCGGGCTCTTTCCACATCTATTCAAATGGAAATACAGGGGCCTTCATATTGACAACAGGAACAACATGGGGTCTGGAGAACCACAGGGCAGCACACACACCAGACACACTTCCTGTAATGGGATGGAATGAGGATCTGTCCCCCTGACAATCTCACACTCACGCACACACCACTCTGCTTTCCTGCGGCTCTAAGGCAGAGGTGGGGTGACCAATGCGGTTTCGTGAGAGGCCACACACACACACACCCTAGTCTAGGCACTCCGGAGACAATGGCGTCTCTACTCTTATCAGTTGGCCCCATCACCCTGTCTCTGCACTGCGTCGGGGCCGTCTGTTGTTGCGCCGGTGTGTGTGTGTATATGTGTAAAACAGGAGCATAGCTCTCACAAAGACCCAGTAGGTCAAGGGTCATGCACGATGGGGGTGGGCCAGTACGAGTGTGTGTATGCGTTGGTTGTGTGTGTATGTGCGGAGAAAGAGAGCAAGATTTCCTCTTTGCTGGGTGTCCACATCCTCTTCCTTTGATCCACTTGTGTCAGTCTCACTGTCCTCCCGGAATCTAACCTCCATCTCCTTAATCCAGCGTTCAGAAACAATGTGTTCAACACATTTGGGCATAACTTTACATTGCACAGGCATTATTTCAGGGTAACTGGAGGGGAATCATGTAAATATGGGTTAATAACGGAGTATGTAACAAGTATGTACAGTTGAAGACAGAAGTTTACAGACACTTAGGTTGGAGTCATTAAAACTTGTTGTTCAACCACTCCACAAATTTATTGTTAACAAACTATAGTTTTGGCAAGTCGGTTAGGACATCTACTTTGTGCATGAGAAGTCATTTTTCCAACAATTGTTTACAGACAGATTATTTCACTTATCACAATTCCAGATTTAAACCCATGTAATGTACTGTGTAGTGTGGTTCCCATTTCTCTTTTGGGGCCATTTTGTTACACAATAATCCCAGAATGGAATGGTAGAATGGAAAATATATATGTGAAAACTAGCAGCCTAAGCAGGTGGCCATGCCGATGTTATGGTCATAGTGCTGGAACTATTGACACTACGATAAACAAAGAACCACTGCAAAAATACGTGTCAAGGTGTGTATGTGTGCATATTTGAATCAAATCAAAATGTGCCGAATACAACAATTGTAGACCTTACAGTGAAATGCTTACTTACAAGCCCTTAACCAACAATGCAGTTAAGAAAAATAAGTGTTAAGAAAGTATTTACAAAAATAAACTTAAAAAATAAATAAAATACAAAAATAAAACAATAGAAAAATAACAAATATTTAAACAGCAACAATAAAATAATAGTAGCGAGGCTATATACAATGGGTACCGGTAGAGAGACAATGTGCGGGGTCACACGTTAGTCAAGGTAATTGGGGTAATATGTACATTACCGTTCAAAATTTTGGAGTGACTTAGAAATGTCCTTGTTTTTGAAAGGAAAGCACATTTTTTGTCCATTAAAATATCATAAAATTGATCAGAAATAAGCTGGAAACGGCAGGTTTCTTTTATGGAATATCTGCGTAGGTGTACAGAGGCCCATTATCAGAAACCATCACTCCTGTGTTCCAATGGCACATTGTGTTAGCTAATCCAAGTTCATCATTTAAAAAGGCTAAATGATCATTAGAAGATCCTTTTGCAATTATATTAGCACAGCTGAAAATGGTTGTTCTGATTAAAGAAGCAAAAAACTGGCCTTCTTTAGACTAGTTGAGTATCTGGAGCATCAGCATTTGTGGGTTTGATTACAGGCTCAAAATGGCCAGAAACAAAGCACTTTCTTCTAAAACTCGTCAGTCTCTTCTTGTTCTGAGAAATGAAGGCTATTCTTTGTGAGAAATTGCCAAGAAACTGAAGATCCCGTACAATGCTGTGCACTACCCCTTATACAGAAAAGTGCAAACTGGCTTTAACCAGAATAGAAAGAGTAGTGGGAGGCCCCGGTGCATAACTGAGCAAGAGGACAAGTACATCAGAGTGTCTAGTTTGAGAAACAGACGCCTAACAATTCCCCAACTGGCAGCTTCAGTACCTGCAAAACACCAGTCTCAACATCAACAGTGATGAGGCAACTCTGGGATGCTTGCCTTCTAGGCAGAGTTTCAAAGAAAAAGCTATATCTCAGACTGGCCAACATAAATAAAATATTAAAATGGGCAAAATAACTTGCCGAACCGTAGCAGAGAGAACAGTCTATGACTAAGGTGGCTAGAGTATTTGGCAATTTATAGGGCTTCCTCTGAAACTGCCTGGTATAGAGGTCCTGGATGGCAGGAAGCATGGCTCCAGTGGTGTACTGGGATGTACGCACTACCCTCTGTAGTGCCTTGCAGTCGGAGGTCGAGCAGTTGCCATACCAGGTGCAACCAGTCAGGATGCTCTAGATGGTGCAGCTGTAGAACTTTTTGAGGATCTGAGGACCCATGCCAAAAGGTTTGTCTCCTGAGGGGGAATAGGCATTGTCTTGCCCTCTTCACAACTGACTTGGTGTGTTTGGACCATGAAAGTTTGTTGGTGATGTGGACACCAAGGAACTTGAAGCTCTCAACCTGCTCCACTACAGCCCCGTCGATGAGAATGGGGGTGTGCTCAGCCAGCCTTTTACTGTAGTCCACAATCATCTCCTTTGTCTTGATCACATGAGGGAGAGGTTGTTATCCTGGCACCACACTGCTAGGTCTCTGACCTCCTCTCTGTAGGCTGTCTCATCGTTGTCGGTGATCAGGCCTACTACTGTTGTGTCATTGGCAAACTTAAAGATGGTGTTGGAGTCGTGCTTGGCCATACAGTCATGGGTGAACAGGGAGTACAGGAGGGCACATAGCACGCACCCCTGAGGGGTCCCCGTGTTGAGGATTGGTGTGGCAGAGGTGTTGTTACCTACCCTTACCACCTGGAGTTGGAAGTGAAGTGCAGGATCCAGTTGCAGAGGGAGGTGTTTAGTCCCAGGGTCCTTAGCTTAGTGATGAGCTTTGAGGGCACTATGGTGATTAATACAGCAGTTAAAAGATATGTTTTGGACCATCAGGGCACTGCAGAGGGAAACACTGCTACTCAGCGCTCTCTCGTTCTCGCTGGCTTAATAAAAACAGGAAGTGGTGTTGTGTTGAAAGGCCTCCCCTGAGAGAAGCTGTAAACAAACAGGCCTGCTGGAACCCTCTACAGCACAGCACCATGCAGAGAAAACAGGAAGTGAGATCTGCCACAGTGGGGAGCGCACCATAGGACTGACGTCTAGGAGTAGTGTGTGTGTCAGCATGTATGACGGTGGAATTTAGGAACAAGTAGTTCCCAAAGCCCCATCAACCTTCTTCTTTGGGCCCATTACAGGAAGTTAAATGATAAGTAGCATAAAAGCAGAGGTGGGAAAAGTATTAAATTGTCATAGGAGTAAAAGTTAAGATACCTTAATATAAAATGACTCAAGTAAAAGTAACCCAGTAAAATACTACTTGAGTAAAAGTCTAAAAGTATCAGATTTTAAATGTACTTAAGTACAGTGGTGGAAAAAGTACTAATTTTCATACTTGAGTAAAAGTACAAAGTAAAAGTAAATCCTACACATCAAATTCCTATATAGCAAACCAGAAAGCAACTATTTCCTTTTTTATAACTTTTTTTTGACAGCCATGGGCACACTCCAACACTCAGACATAATTTACGAAGGAAGCATTTATGTTTAGTGAGTCCACCAGTTCAGAGGCAGTAGGGATGACCAGGGACAATATCTTGATAAGTGTGTGAATTGGAAGTACATAATTTTCTTTAGGAATGTAGTGACGTAAAAGTAAAAGTAGTCAAATATATCAATAGTAAAGTACAGATACTCCAAAAAAGTATTTAAGTAGTACTTTAAAGTATTTTTACCTAAGTACTTCACACCACTGCATAAACGAAAACACATGATTTGCAGTCATATGCGCATCAAACTCCCGATGCAAATTTACACCCCCGTTTTAAATATTTTGTGTTATTACATAAAAACGAATCAGAATGCCGAACTCATGCCGGAAAATGTTTTTGCGGGGTGTGACGTAAAATGGAAGACCCGGCATGCCAGCCTATACCCTATAATATAATATACCCTATACCGTAAACTCCAACAGAAATAACTTCAAATGTGTAATTTCAAATTAACCCAAATCGTTTGAACTAAAGATGCATGATATATCAGTGAACATATCGGAATCGGCCGATATTAGCTAAAAATGTGATGTCTAATTTAACGGCGATGTTAAAAAACAATGTCAAAGCTACCGTGCATACCTATATAACGTAGGTATATGACATAAAGACGCCACGGAAATGTTGCATTACACATGTGTAGCTTGGTTCGTTCTGCGTTGTGTGATTTAATTAGGACACTGCCACAACTGGAGGTCTGCTTGTTGGATTTTTATTTGCCCTGCACACGAAGAGACAACACACAATATGTTAGCCCTTGGCACAGTCACAGCTCTCAGGCACCTCGCTAGCTGAAGGTCAGGCAAAAGAGAGAACCAAAAAGAAATAACAGGTTCAGTGCACAACAGCACACCATACAAAACAAGTAAAATGATATACAACATAATTCGGGCAAAATAAAAGACATACCTGCACACTAAGCGACAACACACAATATTTTAATCCATGACGCTGTCACAGCTCTCAGGCACCTGCGCGAGCACATGGAAACTCACTCATACACTGTCCCAGGTACTCGCAAGTTACAATGGGTACCCTAGTTAGCGAGCTCAGTGAAACTTGTTAACATAAATCTTTATATTGTCCACATTGTGACAAAACTTACGGTTGCATAACAGCGCATTGTGTAACATTACCACGATTTTATATTGAAAAATTGCGGAGCCAAGGACAACATACCTCGCCAGCTGAAGGTCAGGCAAAAGAGAACAACAAGGGGGTACGGAAATACAGATAACCCGCGATGGACCAAACCAAAATATACAAAACTTTTACAATCAAGTGTATTTACAATATAGATCTGAAAAAGTGTTTGTACACCAAAAAATAATATTAGCTAAAAAAAATGTAAAAACACTGAATTATTATTATTATTATTATTATTATTATTATTATCAAATGATTAACATCCCCTCTTGACTTGGCCTATTCGAACTGGTCCTTGTGTGCAACTTGGTGCAAAATCTAGGGGAACAACATCACACATGCAACACAGCATTCCTAACCTAGCCCACACAATGTCTGCTGTGTGGATCGAGCAGTCAACAAGTCGAGCAGCCATTTGAAAGAGTAAGAAAACTTCAGCGAGACAACTCAAAGGAGAAATCCATTGAAGCCAAGATAATGGAATTCATTGCCCTTGACAGTCGTGGGTGATGTTTGTTTTCGCCAACTGGTCGAGCACTGGTACACACTACCAAGTGCACTATTTTTCAGATGTTGCCCTATCGGAGTTACACAGTAATAGCGTCACTACTATTAGCTTCACGACATACATACATTTTTGCGTGTCAAAAAAGTCTGTAAACAAGCAAACACCGGCCACGAACAATGTGTTTACAATACCGCGTTGGTAATAAAGCATCATTTGTTCGATCGCAACTTCTGGGGTAGCTAGCTTTAGCTTGGTACCTAGCTAGCACTAATACAACCAGCCTGAAAACAATGAACAGTAGAAACCGCAGTCATTTTAGTTATTTTTAGCAATGATTTAGGAATCCTTGTGAGTATGTATTAGATGGGTTGCCACTTGTTGTTTTCCTATTGAATTTGAAATTCAGTTCATGAAATTAAATAGCTAGCCAGCTACTTAAACCTGTTGCCCAAAGCTAACGTTATAAGCAGCCAGCAAGCGTCATCTGGCTAGGTGAGGCACGACCGGACCGGGTTATGGGTTGTGAAGCTAGCCACAATAAGGATTACGTATAATAGTGGAATTTGCAGTTTGCCTTCAAAATGATAGTACGTCATTGACAGAGATGCAAATGAATACAAATAGTAGAATTATGCCATACTTTTATTTTAAAGGCTAAGCGCAAAGTCCACTACTGTGTCTAATCCTTATTGTGGCTAGCTTCACGTAGAAGCTAGGGTTAGGGTTATTTTAGATGATGACGCCTAGCTATATAATTAGCTAGCTATCTATAGCTATTGAAACAGATGTAATTTTGCTATGTTTTTGGGGAAGAACATTTTTTGCATCCATGAGCTAGCACTGTAGGTGCGCGAGACAACTTTACCAGCATCATAGCATATGTATCGATGAATCATTGTGACATATGAAATAGAAGTGATAGTGTAATCAATGTGTAATAACTACATAAAAAAAATATGAATGCGTTAAATTATTTTGCAGTCATATTCATGTCATTTAACACTCAAATAGTGCTATTTGACATGTATCTTTTTAGACATGCAAAGACCCAAACGGCGTTCCATAGAAATCCTGATTAAGAATGAAATGGCTGAACAACGAAACAGCACAGCAAGTGAAAGCAATAGGTTTTGATTATGTTTTACTGGTAATGGGGACATACGTAAACGCCAACAAAATAACTTTTTGGTCAGTGTGGGATGTGTGTGTAACCTTTATTTAACTAGGCAAGTCACTTAAATAACACATTCTTAATTAAGAACAAATTGTATAATGCTTAAATTATACAATGGCAGCCTGGACAATGCTGGGCCACTACTGCCCCACCCTATGGGACTCCCAATCACAGCCAAATGTGATACAGCCTGGATTCGAACCAGGGACTGTAGTTACGCCCCTTGCACTGAGATGCAGTGCCGTAGACAGCTGCATCCATGTGTGTGTGTGTTAACTATTTAACTACTAGAATGCTTAACTTCTTCGAGATAGGGGGCGCTCCCCCTGTTTAAAACGTTCCCGTTTTAAACAAGATATTTTGTCACGAAAATATGCTCGACTATGCATGTAATTGACAGCCTTGGAAATAAAAAAACTCTGACGTTTCCAAAACTGCAAAGATATTATCTGTGAGTGCCCCAGAACTAATGCTACAGGCGAAACCAAGATGTAATTTCATACAGGAAATGGTCCAGATTTTGAATGCGCTGTGTTCCAATGTCTCCTTATATGGCTGTGAATGCACCAGGAATGAGCATGTACTTTCTGTCGTTTCCCCAAGGTGTCTGCAGCATTGTGACGTATTTGTAGGCATATCATTGGAAGATTAACCATAAGAGACTACATTTACCAGGTGTCCGCCCGGTGTCCTCCGTCTAAATTATTGCGTAATCTCCAGCTCCATGCGCATTTCCATTTTCTTCAGAGGAGAAAGTCAACTGCCACGAATGATTTATCATCGATAGATATGTGAAAAACACCTTGAGGATTGATTCTAAACAACGTTTGCCATGTTTCTGTCGATATTCTGGAGTTAATTTGGAAAAAAGTTTGCGTTGTAATGACTTAATTTTCAGGTTTTTTTCTTACCCAAACGTGATGAACAAAACGGAGCGATTTGTCCTACACAAATAATCTTTTTGGAAAAACTGAACATTTGCTATCTAACTGAGAGTCTCCTCATTGAAAACATCTGAAGTTCTTCAAAGGTAAATTATTTTATTTGAATGCTTTTCTTGTTTTTGTGAAAATGTTGCCTGCTGCCAGCAGAGCCTAGCATAGCATTATGCCATGATAAACTTACACCAATGCTTGCCTAGCGTTGACTGTAACGCATATTTTGAAAATCTGAGATGACAGTGTTGTTAACAAAAGGCTAAGCTTGAGAGCTAATATATTTATTTCATTTCATTTGCGATTTTCATGAATAGTTAACGTTGCGTTATGCTAATGAGCTTGCGGCTATAATTACACTCCTGGATACAGTTTTTTTTCGTAGCCAAACGTGATGAACAAAACGGAGCGATTTGTCCTACACAAATAATATTTTTGGAAAAACTGAACATTTGCTATCTAACTGAGAGTCTCCTCATTGAAAACATCTGAAGTTCTTCAAAGGTAAATGATTTTATTTGAATGCTTTTCTTGTTTTTGTGAAAATGTTGCATGCTGAATGCTAGGCTTAATGCTATGCTAGCTATCATTACTCTTACACAAATGCTTGTTTAGCTATGGTTCAAAAGCATATTTTGAAAATCTGAGATGACAGTGTTGTTAACAAAAGGCTAGTTATCATTGTTTTAGTTCACAATGGAGCCCCTAGATCCACTCTGCATACCCCTGTTACCTCCTTTGTCCCACCCCCCACACATGCGGTGACCTCACCCATTACAACCAGCATGTCCAGAGATACAACCTCTCTCATCATCACCCAGTGCCTGGGCTTACCTCCGCTGTACCCGCACCCCACCATACCCCTGTCTGCGCATTATGCCCTGAATATATTCTACCATGCCCAGAAACCTGCTCCTCTTATCCTCTGCCCCCAACGCTCTAGGCGACCAGTTTTGATAGCCTTTAGCCGCACCCTCATACTACTCCTTCTCTGTTCCGCGGGTGATGTGGAGGTAAACCCAGGCCCTGCATGCCCCCAGGTACCCTCATTTGTTGACTTCTGTGATCGAAAAGTCTTGGTTTTATGCATGTCAACATCAGAAGCCTCCTCCCTAAGTTTGTTTTACTCACTGCTTTAGCACACTCTGCTAACCCTGATGTCCTTGCCGTGTCTGAATCCTGGCTCAGGAAGGCCACCAAAAATTCAGAGATTTCCATACCCAACTATAACATCTTCCGTCAAGATAGAACTGCCAAAGGGGGCGGAGTCGCAGTCTACTGTAGAGATAGCCTGCAAAGTAATGTCATACTTTCCAGGTCCATACCCAAACAGTTTGAACTACTAATTTTGAAAATTACTCTCTCCAGAAACAAGTCTATCACTGTTGCCGCCTGCTACCGACCCCGTCAGCTCCCAGCTGCGCCTGGGGACACCATTTGTGAATTGATCGCCCTCATCTAGCTTCAGAGTTTGTTCTGTTAGGTGACCTAAACTGGGATATGCTTAACACCCCGGCAGTCCTACAATCTAAGCTAGATGCCCTCAATCTCACTCAAATCATCAAGGAACCCACCAGGTACAACCCTAACTCTGTAAACAAGGGCACCCTCATAGACGTCCTCCTGACCAACTGGCCCTCCAAATATACCTCCGCTGTCTTCAACCAGATCTCAGCGATCACTGCCTCATCGCCTGTATCCGCCACGGAGCCGCAGTCAAACGACCACCCTCATCACTGTCAAACGCTCCCTAAAACACTTCTGTGAGCAGGCCTTTCTAATCGACCTGGCCCGTGTATCCTGGAAGGACATTGACCTCATCCCGTCAGTTGAGGATGCCTGGTCATTCTTTAAAAGTAACTTCCTCACCATTTTAGATAAGCATGCTCCGTTCAAAAATGCAGAACCAAGAACAGATACAGCCCTTGGTTCACTCCAGACCTGACTGCCCTCGACCAGCACAAAACATCCTGTGGCGGACTGCAATAGCATCGAATAGCCCCCGTGATATGCAACTGTTCAGGGAAGTCAGGAACCAATACACGCAGTCAGTCAGGAAAGCTAAGGCCAGCTTCTTCAGGCAGAAGTTTGCATCCTGTAACTCCAACTCCAAAAAGTTCTGGGACACTGTGAAGTCCATGGAGAACAAGAGCACCTCCTCCCAGCTGCCCACTGCACTGAGGCTAGGAAACACGGTCTCCACCGATAAATCCATGATTATCGAAAACTTCAATAAGCACTTCAACGGCTGGCCATGCCTTCCGCCTGGCTACTCCAACCTCGGCCAACAGCTCCGCCCCCCGTAGTTCCTCACCCAAGCCTCTCCAGGTTCTCCTTTACCCAAATCCAGATAGCAGATGTTCTGAAAGAGCTGCAAAACCTGGACCCGTATAAATCAGCTGGGCTTGATAATCTGGACCCGCTATTTCTGAAACTATCTGCCGCCATTGTCGCAACCCCTATTACCAGCCTGTTCAACCTCTCTTTCATATCGTCTGAGATCCCTAAGGATTGGAAAGCTGCCGCAGTCATCCCCCTCTTCAAAGGGGAGACACCCTGGACCCAAACTGCTATAGACCTATATCCATCCTGCCCTGCCTATCTAAGGTCTTCGAAAGCCAAGTCAACAAACAGGTCACTGACCATCTCGAATCCCACCGTACCTTCTCCGCTGTGCACTGGTTTCCGAGCCGGTCACGGGTGCACCTCAGCCACACTCAAGGTACTAAATGATATCATAACCGCCATCGATAAAAGACAGTACTGTGCAGCCGTCTTCATCGACCTCGCCAAGGCTTTCGACTCTGTCAATCACCAAATTCTTATCGGCAGACTCAACAGCCTCGGTTTTTCGGATGACTGCCTTGCCTGGTTCACCAATTACTTTGCAGACAGAGTTCAGTGTGTCAAATCGGAGGGCATGCTGTCCGGTCCTCTGGCAGTCTCTATGGGGTGCCACAGGGTTCAATTCTCGGGCCGACTCTTTCTCTGTATATATCAATGATGTTGCTCTTGCTGCGGGCGATTCCCTGATCCACCTCTACGCAGACGACACCATTCTATATACTTTCGCCCGTCATTGGACACTGTGCTATCCAACCTCCAAACGAGCTTCAATGCCATACAGCACTCCTTCCGTGGCCTCCAACTGCTCCTAAACGCGAGTAAAACCAAATGCATGCTTTTCAACCGATCGCTGCCTGCACCCGCATGCCCGACTAGCATCACCACCCTGGATGGTTCCAACCTTGAATATGTGGACATCTATAAGTACCTAGGTGTCTGGCTAGACTGCAAACTCTCCTTCCAGACTCACATCAAACATCTCCAATCAAAAATCAAATCCAGAGTCGGCTTTCTATTCCGCAACAAAGCCTCCTTCACTCACGCTGCCAAGCTTACCCTAGTAAAACTGACTATCCTACCGATCCTCGACTTCGGCGATGTCATCTACAAAATGGCTTCCAACACTCTACTCAGCAAACTGAATGCAGTCTATCACAGTGCCATCCGCTTTTGTCACTAAAGCACCTTATACCACCCACCACTGCGACTTGTATGCTCTAGTCGGCTGGCCCTCACTACATATTCGTCGCCAGACCCACTGGCTCCAGGTCATCTACAAGTCCATGCTAGGTAAAGCTCCGCCTTATCTCAGTTCACTGGTCACGATGGCAACACCCATCCGTAGCACGCGCTCCAGCAGGTGTATCTCACTGATCATCCCTAAAGCCAACACCTCATTTGGCCGCCTTTCGTTCCAGTACTCTGCTGCCTGTGACTGGAACGAATTGCAAAATCGCTGAAGTTGGAGACTTTATCTCCTCACCAACTTCAAACATCAGCTATCCGAGCAGCTAACCGATCGCTGCAGCTGTACATAGTCTATTGGTAAATAGCTCACCCTTTTTCACCTACCTCATCCCCATACTGTTTTTATACTGTTTTTATTTATTTACTTTTCTGCTCTTTTGCACACCAATATCTCTACCTGTACATGCCCATCTGATCATTTATCACCAGTGTTAATCTGCAAAATTGTATTATTCGCCTACCTCCTCATGCCTTTTGCACACATTGTATATAGACTGCCCATTTTTTCTACTGTGTTATTGACTTGCTAAATTGTTTACTCCATGTGTAACTCTGTGTTGTCTGTTCACACTGCTATGCTTTATCTTGGCCAGGTCGCAGTTGCAAATGAGAACTTGTTCTCAACTAGCCTACCTGGTTAAATAAAGGTGAAATAAAATAAAAGCCTGAGAGCAAATATATTTATTTCATTTCATTTGCGATTTTCATGAATGGTTAACGTTGCTATGGTAATGAGCTTGAGGCTATAAATAGGATCCCGGATACGGGATTGCTCGTCGCAACAGGTTAAAAGGCTGCAAAAAAATGTAATAACGGTTATCGGAATAGTTTTTTTTGTCAAAGAAAATATTTGATATTGATATCGGCCAAAAATGTCATATTGGTGCATCGTTAGTTTGAACTCATGACTACTGGTTTCAATTTAATTTTCAGCCCAACTTACAAGCAAATACTTTATGAATGTATTGTTACAAATCAGCTTGCAAGGTTGCTAGCCACCTAGCCTGCTAACGTTAGCGCCACCTGCTAACGTTATCCCTACATTTGAGTCATTTAGTAGATGCTCTTATCCAGAGCAATTAGGTTAAGTGCCTTGCTCAAGGACACAGACAAATCTTTCACCTAGTCACTGGCCCAACACCCTTAACCGCTAGGCTACCTGCCTCCCTGCCATTAGCACTACATGAGTCAGCCAGTTGCTATCAATACCTATCTAACAGCTACATTAAAGTAAACCAACATTTAGGAAATACATAATGCCATCTAACCAGTTATCAAATAATGTTACCTGTATATGTAGTTATCTTAGCCAGCAAGCTAAAGTTAGTTATTTTAGCCTGCTAGCTAGCCTAGCCAGCTAACTAACTAGAGACTTATGGCATCAGCATGCTTCAATTGGATGCTGGCTAGCAAAAGTTGTATGGTGCAGTATTTTTCAATTAAAAATGTGCATTATAATGAGTCATCTCTTGTTCAATGACAACAAAGACTTTATTAAAGAATCCCTACTGTTGACCAATCACCGACGAAGGGGCGTATACTTCGGCTGCGAACTTCGCCTCCAGAAAATGTTTTTGACCAAACAGCCAAAATAACCTCATGGAAGTAAAAAATGAACAAAACAAACTAAATGTAGTCAAAATATATACACAAACTCTACCGAGCTGTTTCGGCAGGGAAGCATGTGGACGTCTTTACCGATTGACAGCTGAGTTAGCTACCAAAGAAGAGCCAAGGTGGTGCTTCAGAGAGAGAGGCTGTTTCACCGTCCAAGGGAGAGTCAGCTAATCCAATAGCGATATAGTGAGGTAAATTCAAAGTAGATAGATTCCAGAGGCAATAATCTAGAGGCATTGGGCACAGAAGACAAGGAGAAGAGTCAACAATAAGACAGCCATCGGAGGAAGGCTCCAGCAGATGGAAAAGATCACAACAGCACAGTCAGTCAGCTACTGTAGCGTATTAGTTTCAAGCAAAGGTTGAAAAACTGGTAGCCTAGTAAAACTAGATCAGGCAGGAATGATTTTCCACTTTAATTTTGAGCTACCTGCAGCTGCAGGACAAGTCAGTGTTGCCTGGAGCAGCCGAGCAAGATCATGCAGCCCCCACATGTGGGGAATCTGATTGGTTGTTTCAATCACACCTCCTCGTGATTGGTGGATTGTTGTTCACTGCCAACACTCGATCTGCATGGCTAGTGGCTAATGTTATTCAGCTCGAGCTAGCTAAGCAGAGTAGATTCTTCTAATGGCGTTGAGAAATAGTGTATTGTGGGAAGTTTAGAAGATATCTGTGAATACGTTAATAAATAGGTAAAAAAAACAAAAACATAAACATGTTTGTAATTATAGGTAACCAGATTGTTACTAAGTATTTTACCACACGGTGTTGAGACTTTGTTTCACACCAGAATATCTGGGGATCTCATTTTAATCCCAAGAATTTCTCGCAACCCCACCTCACGACAAACATAATGTCACAACCTTAAAATGGGAAAATGTAGATTTTGACATCAATAAATAACCTTCAATTCATAGGATTTTTTGGTCTCTTATCAAAATGAAAAGAAACCAATAAATACATTTACTCAAAAATATTTTTCAAATTATCTTTCTCAAAAACGTTTGTATATTGTGACACACCTGTACTCTTAATTTTATGATTTTATGGGGGCGAGCCCACTGCAGTTCCCCTGTGACCCCACTAAAGTCACGACCCCAACTTCTGTAGCTCCTTCTGTAGCTCAGTTGGTAGAGCATGGCGCTTGTAACGCCAGGGTAGTGGGTTCGATTCCCGGGACCACCCATACGTAGAATGTATGCACACATGACTGTAAGTCGCTTTTGGATAAAAGCGTCTGCTAAATGGCATATATTATTATTATATTATTTAAAACCACTGCTTTAAAGGATGTGTAGATACTGGAGTTGTTTACCCATGTTATGGCATGATGTGTCCTTTCCACTCTCACACAATACATAGGGAAGCAAATGTGAATTAGACTCATCCAATGTAAACAAACACACCTCACTATTCTCATTGTGTTGTTCACTATTTTCACCCTTAACCAGTAGTGTTGTCCAACGTTCTCATTGTTTGTAATATGGAAAGCACTGTGTTCTGAACTATTATCACCCAATAGGGTGTGTCTAGTCTAAGTGTTTCACACACACACAAAGGTGCATTGAAACACCCAATCAGGTAGCATTAAACACACGTCACCACAAGAACCCCAACACATTTACCTCACAATCCAACCTAACCTCTAAGGAAATAGCTCCTTATAAAATGGGCCTCCACTTTTAAAAACATAACAACATATCCTGATGATGATGAAGTCTCTGCATACGCCGTGATTCTGGCGCTTGTGCTAGAACATCCATGACGGCCGCTCTGTCTATCGAAGCAGTTAGCGCATGCCAGGAAACTAATCAAGACGTACATTTTGTACAAGCTCCGACATGACCTCCTCCACTCCTCGGCAGCTGTTTTCATCCCCCACGCCCTGCCTCCCATGCATCCCTTTCTCCGCTCCTCCCCAAATGGGAGAAGTATGGGAGGAATTTAGTAAACACTGAGCGAGACGGGGGCGTGCGGCCCTAGAGCATCGTGGTAATGACCCCGGAACGGAGCTCGTGATTAGATGAGAGCAGGATGAGGGCCATTAGGTGGTTGTTAGATTGTTGTTAGATGGTTAGAAGCAGTTAGGGTAGCTGTTGTGTGACTTTGCTATACAGGGAAACCTGTAATTACACTGTAGTGTTATTATGGAGCGCCAGCCAAAACGGCAGATCTAAACACCATGCTGCCGAGGCCTTCCCCTCGCCTTGCCATATCCTCCCCTACGGCAAGCCTGAACATGTCGGAAAGAAAGAGAGAGAGTGCGTGTGCTGGGACATGGGGGTTTATTTCAGCAGCATATTTCACATCAAAATCTGCTTGACACAACACGCTTTTGAGGAACAAGACAAAACACTTCACTATGACCACTTCTGCTTGCTTTAGGACAAGTTTTATGAGAACACCCACTCACTTAACTTGTAAAAAACACATATTGCTCAATAGGACTAAAAATGCTAACTTCACAAACAGCTAAAAACACCTCCTAGCCGCCTTCCTTTCACGTAACATCACATCCCACACAGACAATGCTGTGGTCTAGTTTCTTTATGACTGGCCTCACAAGTTGCCTCACAGGCTGATACACTGTATGTAGCTCTTTAATTTTTGGTATAGAAATGAGCAGGTAATAAATTAATAATTAAATTAATCTCAAAAACAAACATCATTAATGAATAATTACGATTTCTTTACTATTTGACCATGCCATTTCTTAAATAGATGCCGTAGAGAACAGTACTGTTAATAGGACTGGGTGAACATCAGGACACTCATATTCAAGTCCAGTTGAACACTGGATGTCTTTCCATTGAAGTTCCCAGGAGGTTGAACATAGACCTACATGAAGGTCTCAGACCATTTCAGCGAGGAGCGGTGGTTGGGTGCACAGCGGACTCCTAAACCCAATCCTCCACACACAGCAGACCAGAGACTCCCAGACCACCCAGGCAGAGATATGGGCCATCCCAGACCCCAGCACAGACCACCACCCACAGCCTCCATTGTTCTCCTTTCTGATTCCTTGGAACAGGTCCAGGATCAGCAGTTCTAACCTCATTACATCCTCCTAAAACGATTCCTATGAGAATGACCTTTGAACCCACTAGAGTCTATGGGAGGAAAATGAACAGACTATAGTCTAAAAGATGGGGGAATTGTGGTAACATAAAATGAAAGAGTCACTACAGATGCTAACTCAATTTTCTAAGTTTTCGGTCAGTAGTGAGGTAACAATCGTATAGTGTCTTTTACATTTTTATTTCGGACTTCCTTGTGTGACTGCTAGGTGTTATTGGTGAAATGTTTTTCCACTATAGCAGGCTACAGTTGACAGCTCCAAAGAAGCTGTGCGTGTGTTATATGTGGTTTTTATGTTGTTCATGACACCTTCATATGACTTCACTTTGTTATCATGTGGCTCAGTGTTTGTCATACATACTGAACAAAAATATGAACGCAACATGTAAAGTGTTGGTCACATTTCTCATGAGCAGAAATAAAAGATCACAGAAAGGATCCATGTGCAAAAAAAAAACTTATTTCTCTAAAATGTTGTCAAATTTGCATATCCCTGTTAGTAAGCATTTATCCTTTGCCAAGATAATCCATTCACCTGACCATGTGGCATATCAAGAAGCTGATTAAAATCTCTTATGGCTGAGATCCCGTTAACTGGATAAACGTGACAACAGCCAGTGAAAGTGCAGGGCGGCAAATTCAAACAACAGAAATTTCATAATTAAAATTCCTCAAACATACAAGTATTATACACAATTTTAAAGATACATTTGTTGTTAATCCCACCACAATGTCCGATTTCAAAAAGGCTTTACGACGAATGCATACCATGCGATTATGATAGGTCAGCAACTAGTCACAGAAAAACACAGCCATTTTTCCAGCCAAAGAGAGGAGTCACAAAAATTAGAAATAGAGTTAAAATGAATCACTAGACACCTTTGATGATCTTCATCAGATGACACTCATAGGGACTTTGTTACCAACAAAACCTCATGATGTTTTGTTGGATTCTTTCTCAGGTTTTTGAAAGAGCTATGTTTATATCCAAAATCTAAGGGTGTTAATTGGGTTTGTGTATGTTGGCAGTAATATTTTGCTTCCAAAAAATCTGGTGATTTTGCAGAGAGCCACATTAATTTACAGAAATATTTGATAAATGTTGATGAAAAACCTACAAATGTGTTCATGCGAATTAAAGTTCATCCTTTCCTGTGGAACCACTGTGTCAGATTTCTAAAAGCTTGACAGAAAAAGCACACATGCAATAATCTGAGTGAATGCTCAGACAGCCAAGCCATTTAAGAGGTACCTGAGTTGTGGAGTCAGTAATAGTCAGAAATAGCATTATAAATAGTTGCATACCTTTGATGATCTTCACCAGAATGCACTTCGCAGGAAAATGTCTACCACGAATGTCTACAATAAATGTTTGTTTTGTTCGATAAAGTCTATCAATGTCTAAACACCTGCATTCATATTATTGTCCGCGTTTATCTGGGCAGTAAACTCCATGGTTTACGATTGCCTTCAGGCCAGAGAAAATGTAAACTTTCAATGGTGGCGTGCAGGGAATGTCAAATGATGTATAGAATCAATCTTTGGGTGGATGTTTTAACCATAAATCCCAGTCAGTACAATTCCAACCGGAAATTGACTATGTCTTTAGAAAGGAAAAGGAAGACTTTGACTCTCAATAAATCACGCTTTAAACTAGAAACTCAAAGGTTTTTATTTGGACACCTTAGTCAAGTAGCCCATTGATTAATTTCACAGTAGAAGCTGAAACCAGGTTCTGATGACTGCATTTGACATCTAGAGAAAGGCATTAAGAAACAAAAATATAAATACAAATAGAGACACTTTCAAAAAATGTTAACTAAATTAGCATCACTGAAGTGAAATTCACTCAACTGAAATGAATTAGTTCAGTGTTAGCTAGCTACTAGCTGGATTTTTTTCATGACTGGGCATGGGTTTAGTGTGTGTAGCCTGGGAGGGCATATCTTAGCCCACCAGCTATTTGGGAGCCAGGTCCACCACTGAGGAGCCAGGCGCAGCTAGAATGAGTTTTTCCAAAAAGGGCTTTATAAATACAAAATACAGCTCAGGACCCCTCCCTTCCTCAAATGATCCAACCAGGTGAAGAAGACAGGTAGTATCCTGGGCTGGCATTTCATTACAGTGATCAACGGTTTGATTTGTTTGATGAACTGCCAAATTCTCTACAATCCTGCAGTCAAAGATAATTGTGTAGTCTAAACTGCACATTTTAGGTTAGCTATTGTCCAGCTAAGGTGTACCTGTATAATGATCATGCTGTTTAACTTCTATGGCTGGGGGCAGTATTGAGTAGCTTGCTATGAATAAGGTGCCCAGAGTAAAGCTGCACTGCCACTAGGCCCAGAAGCTAAGATATGCATATTATTAGTGTATTTGTAACAACACTATCCAGCTAGTTTTAAAACTGTTTTAATGATGTAAGATTCTGTGAGTAATAAGAAACTCATATGGCAGCTCCAAAGAAGCTGTGCATGTGTTATATGTGGTTTTTATGTTGTTCATGACACCTTCATATGACTTCACTTTGTTATCATGTAGCTCAGCCTTTGTCTGTAGCATACTGAACAAAAATATGAACGCAACATGTAAAGTGTTGGTCACATTTCTCTGAGCAGAAATAAAAGATCACAGAAAGGATCCATGTGCAAAAACCCTAAAATGGTGGTCAAATTTGCATATATCCACGTTAGTAAGCATTTATCCTTTAGCCAATATAATCCATTCACCTGACCATGTGGCATATCAAGGCAGAGTTAATCTCAGCCTATGGCTGAGATCCCGTTAACTGGATAAACGTGAAACAGCCAGTGAAAGTGCAGGGCGCACAGATAACACAGAAATTTCTAATTAAAATTCCTCAAACATACAAGTATTATACACACCCCGAAAGATAAATTTGTTGTTAATCCCACCACAATGTCCGATTTAAAAAGCTTTACGACGAATGCATACCATGCTTATGATAGGTCAGCAACTAGTCACAGAAAAACATCCTTATCATTTTTCCAGCCAAAGAGGTTCACAAAATTAGAAATAGAGTTAAAATGAATCACTCACCTTGATGATCTTGATAAGATGACACTTTCCTAGGACGGCTCACCTCTCATGTAGTTTTGGGCGACTTTTGAAGTTCCCCATTTATATCCAAAAACTCAGTTTACATTGGGCCTTCTGTTCCAGTAATCCTTTTGACCTCAAAATCTGGTGATTTTGCCCCTAGCCACATCAATTTACAGAAATACCTCATCATTAATGTTGATGAAAATCCACAACCTGTTATTCTCCCCTCCAATTAAAGACATCCTTGT
This sequence comes from Oncorhynchus keta, assembly GCF_023373465.1. Lineage (NCBI taxonomy): Eukaryota > Metazoa > Chordata > Actinopteri > Salmoniformes > Salmonidae > Oncorhynchus > Oncorhynchus keta. The sequence goes on along the minus strand of NC_068437.1, from coordinate 47,004,311 downwards.
ATCCTTTGGAACCACTGTGTCAGATTTCTAAAATTTACAGAAAAAAGCACACCATGCACTGATGGTATCAGCGCTCAGACAAAAACAAGCCATCAGATACCTGGATGGTATCCATGTTCTCTTCTCAGTAATAGCTCAAAATAGCTTATCCAACCTATCTCCTGATGATCTTCCTCAACCCTCCAGGAATCTCCTCAACAATAAATGCATCCTTTGACTCCTATCATTTCCCCTATCCTCCAGGCCGTTTAGTTCCAAATCCCGCTTGCCGAGGCTCAGGCCAGACGAGTAAAAAAGAACAGGTTCGGGCAGAAACATGTCAAATGGAGGTAAGAATCAATCTTGGCATCCTTTTAACTAAATCCCAGTTCAATACATTTTCCTCCTCTGTCTCTGTCTTTAGAAGCCAAAGGAGAGCATTCTAAATTCCAAGCATCTGCCTCTAACCCTAGAAGCTCTTTGCCAGACCCTTAGTCAAACCCTCCTGAATCCTCCCCCTTCCCTGAAACCAGGTTCTAAAGACTGATGACTTCTAGTGGAACCATTAAGAAGTGCAATTTGAAGAAGACGATGACATCCGATCCTCGTTTGCTAAGTCAAACGACACCGCTGGTTCTGCTCACACTGCCCTACCCTATGCTCTGACCCCTTTCTCCCCTCTCTCTCCAGATGAAATCTCGCGTCTTGTGACGGCCGGCCGCCCAACAACCTGCCCGCTTGACCCTATCCCCTCCTCTCTTCTCCAGACCATTTCCAGAGACCTTCTCCCTTACCTCACCTCGCTCATCAACTCATCCCTGACCGCTGGCTACGCCCTCCCGTTCTTCAAGAGATGATCCCGCACCCTTCTGAAAAACCTACACTCGATCCCTCCGATGTGAACAACTACAGACCAGTATCCCTTCTCTCTTTTCTCTCCAAAACTCTTGGAGCGTGCCGCCCTTGGCCAGCTCTACCGCTATCTTCTCAGAATGACCTTCTATTGATCCAAATCAGTCAGGTTTCAAGACTAGTCATTCAACTGAGACTGCTCTTCTCTGTATCACGGAGGCGCTCCGCACTGCTAAAGCTAACTCTCTGCTCCCCTGCTCTCATCCTTCTAGACCTATCGGCTGCCTTCGATACTGTGAACCATCAGATCCTCCTCTCCACCCACTCCGAGCTGGGCATCTCCGGCGTCCCACGCTGGATTGCGTCCTACCTGACAGGTCGCTCCTACCAGGTGGCGTGGCGAGAATCTGTCTCCTCACCACGCGCTATCACCACTGGTGTCCCCCAGGGCTCTGTTCTAGGCCCTCTCTTATTCTCGCTATACACCAAGTCACTTGGCTCTGTCATAACCTCACATGGTCTCTCCTATCATTGCTATGCAGACGACACACAATTAATCTTCTCCTTTCCCCTTCTGATGACCAGGTGGCGACCGCATCTCTGCATGTCTGGCAGACATATCAGTGTGGATGACGGATCACCACCTCAAGCTGAACCTCAGCAAGACGGAGCTCCTTTCCTCCCGGGGAAGGACTGCCCGTTCCATGATCTCGCCATCACGGTTGACAACTCCATTGTGTCCTCCTCCCAGAGCGCTAAGAACTTGGCGTGATCCTGGACAACACAGCCTGACGTTCTCAACTAACATCAAGGCGGTGTCCCGTTCCTGTAGGTTCATGCTCTACAACATCCGCAGAGTACGACCCTGCCTCACAGGAAGCGGCGCAGGTCCTAATCCAGGCACTTGTCATCTCCCGTCTTGATTACTGCAACTCGCTGTTGGCTGGGCTCCCTGCCTGTGCCATTAAACCCTACAACTCATCCAGAACGCCGCAGCCCGTCTGGTGTTCAACCTTCCCAAGTTCTCTCTGGACGTCACCCCGCTCCTCCGCTCTCTCCACTGGCTTCAGTTGAAGCTCGCATCCGCTACAAGACCATGGTGCTCGCCTACGGAGCTGTGAGGGAAAAAACACCTCAGTACCTCCAGGCTCTGATCAGGCCCTACACCCAAACAAGGGCACTGCGTTCATCCACCTCTGGCCTGCTCGCCTCCCTACCACTGAGGAAGTACAGTTCCCGCTCAGCCCAGTCAAAACTGTTCGCTGCTCTGGCCCCCAATGGTGGAACAAACTCCTCACGACGCCAGGACAGCGGAGTCAATCACCACCTTCCGGAGACACCTGAAACCCCACCTCTTCAAGGAATACCTAGGATAGGGTAAGTAAGGGTAACATAATCCTTCTCACCCCCCCTTCTCCCCCAACAAGATTTAGATGCAAGTGGCTGTTCCACTGGTTGTCATAAGGTGTATGCACCAATTTGTAAGTCGCTCTGGATAAGAGCGTCTGCTAAATGACTTAAATGTAAATGTAAATATTGGATAGGCAAAGACTTGAAAACCTACAAACCTCAGATTTCCCACTTCCTGGTTGGATTCTTTCTCAGGTTTTTGCCTGCCATATGAGTTCTGTATTACTCACAGACATCATTCAAACAGTTTTAGAAACTTCAGATTGTTGTCTATCCAAATATACTAATAATATGCATATCTTAGCTTCTGGGCCTGAGTAGCAGGCAGTTTACTCTGGGCACCTTATTCATTCAAGCTACTCAATACTGCCCCCAGCCATAAGAAGTTAAACAACATGATCATTACACAGGTACATCTTAAGCTGGGGACAATAAAAGGCCACTCTAAAATGTGCAGTTTTGTCACAACAAATGGCACAAGTTTTGAGAGAGTGTGCAATTGGCATGCTGACTGCAGGATTGTCCAACAGAGCTGCTACCATAAGCCGCCTCCAATGGCATTTTAGAGAATTTGGCAGTACATCCAACTAGCCTCACAACCGTAGATCATGTGTAACCATGCCATTCCAGGACCTCCACATCCGGCTTCTTCACCTGCGGGATCGTTTGAGGAAGGGGAGGGGGTGCTGAGGAGTATTTTTGTATTTAATAAAGCCCTTTTTTGGGGAAAAGCTCATTCTAATTGGCTGTGCCTGGCTCCTCAGTGGGTGGACCTGGCTCCCAAGTGGGTGGGCTTATGCCCTCCCAGGCCCACACATGGCTGCGCCTGCCCAGTCATGTAAAATCCATAGATAAGGGCCAAATTAATTCATTTCAATTGAGTGATTTCCTTCTATGAACTGTAATTTAGTTAACATTTTTGAAATTGTTGCATGTTGTATTAATATTTTTGTTTCGTAGTAACATGCCTTTCTCTGGATTGTACAAATGCAACATCATTTGGTCCCCATTCAGTCCTATTGGGAATTAATCAATGGGCTACTTGCACCAAGTACTTCCAAATAAAAACCTTTTTGTTTCTATTCCATAAAGAGTGATTTATTGACCACCCCCCCCAAAAAAAGTCTGAATTCCCAATACCAGTTATAGTCATTATTTTGTGTGATTGTCACTGACTGGGACTATGGTGTAGCACACTCCACCCACAAGAAGCCCATGTCCACCACATGTGGTTCCCTGCACGCCACCATTTAAAGTATACATCATCTCTGGCATTGAAGGCAATGTACATTTACATTACATTTAAGTCATTTAGCAGACGCTCTTATCCAGAGCGACTTACAAATTGTGCATACACCTTATGACATCCAGTGGAACAGCCACTTACAATAGTGCATCTAATGTAAACCATGGAGTTTACTGCCCAGATGGAAGGTAAGCGGACAATAATATGAATGCAGGCCTGTATACACATTACTAGCCATCGCAACCACTGTCGTGAATTTAGGGTAGACATTGCGTGGTAGACATTTTTAAAACAACCATATGCGTATACAGTATATGGTGAAGAGATTAAGGAGACAACTTTTTGACCGTTAACCTCTCAGCTTTGTGACAACACAACTCTTACCTCTTAAATCAGGCTTCACATTCACCAATTATGGACCAACTGTCATGGACTCTCTGTCAAGTGCGTTCAAGATGGTGCGCACACACACACACAAAGATAGAACATACACGCACGCACACATTTGACCAGGTTGTTACTGCAAAATATCAAATAAAGGTTAAAATAACACCCCCCCCCCCTCCACCCCACACACACACACACACATCAACCTGCCAACCCCAACACAAACCCATTACACCACACACCCTTATTTCCATTCCCACTGGACTGTAAAGCCAAACATCACTAATCCTCCATGCTGCTTGGTGTTCTCCTGTACCACCGGGGTGACTGACGTCAGGGCTTTGGAGGAGTGAGACAGGCAGCCCTCTCTCCCTACGTCCCTCCTTTCATCCCTCCCATATGTGACGGTCGTGGATAGGGCCAGTTGCCAGTGGGTCTGGTGCACAGCAGTAGCAGCATCTTAAAGGATCTCCCCGGCCCTAGAGGCTGTAAAGCCACTTAAGCGCTTTGGAGTGAGCAGAAGGCCTTAGATTAAACGTCACAGTCCTCCCGCGACTACATCTAAGTCACTGGGCCACCAACTACAGCTAAACTCTCACCACACAGCCTGGTAGGAACGAGTGTATTACTGTACCTATGTGACCTAGTCTTGTACAGAGAGGTTAGGAAATGGAGACCAGGGACGGCAGCATTTTGAAAGTTTGCAATTATGCCGTCTATTGATCTGTCTGTCTATATCGTCATTTGTATGGCTGTGTACCATGCTTCTCTAATACACAAACACACACATATGTGCGCGCATACACACACACGCCAAGAGAAATAAGGTGTATCCTGGAGTGGATGCAGTCATGTGTGGGTGTAACCTCCACTGTTCTTTGTTGTTCTTGGATAAAATGTTTCACCAAAGATATTTGTGCGGTTATTGTGTGTATTTGTTTGTACATATGTGTTTTGTTTATGTTCTATGTAGAAACAGAGCATTTATTTGCTTAATAATCCAAGCCAGAGTTATATAAAACAGAAAACACTATGGGTGGGTAATGAAATGTTGTGTTTATGTGAAAATCTGGTTCCTGACTTCCTGGCGCCTGATTATGACATAGTCACAACAGAATGCTGCGTTCCCATGTCACCAGTCAGGAAGAGAGGCTGAGAGGGCACGAGGTCACTTGAGTGTTTGGGTGAATACTCTTTGCATGACGGGCTGCCAGGACCTCAGGCGACAGCAACTCAATGACTCCATGACTAACAGTTCAAAAGATAAAACAAAACAAGGAAACAGCAACTACAGTAGGGTCTAGGCAGTTGATTGAAATTGACATGTTACATCAACAGTCCATTGAAATAATTTATATGAATGCAGTTTGGGGGCAGAGATTAGCAAAAAACCTAAGACTACGAGTAGCATGAAAAATAATCATAATCAGAAAGGCAATGAGGGAAAGGGATAATATTGTATTTATCATGAGAAGACTAAACTGCTTATCAATCATTTCATTCAAAGTGGGGGATATACTCACTTTAGTCAGAGTATTGATGAGGGAAATAGTTTCAAAACAAACCCCCATAGTGGTCGGGTTCCCCATTCATGCTCAATCGTTGATTGATCTCTAGTCAATGAAAGCTCTTTGATGTGGGGAACACAAAGAGCTCTGATTGTTACGCAGTCTTGGATTGATGATGCGTGGAAATCCAACACCAATCCAAGTCAAACCGAGGGACAGTCAAAAGGAACTAGAGGTAGGTAAGGGGATTCCCCATCCCACATGATGATCATTCAGTCTCTAGACCTACTAGAGACTACGATAATTGCACAATCAATTCAGTAAGCAAGTGACATCTATGCATGACTATCAGATATCATCCTCCCTTTCTTTCATCTGTCATCTTTCCTTTCTCCCCTCCCTCCCTCTGGTTTGGGATAGACTACCTGACAGATGGACCTAGGATATCCGGGTGTGGGGATTTAGAGGATGGGGAGAGGGAGGGAGTGAAGACGCTTAGCTAAAACAACATTGCTAGATGACAGGTACAAAATCCTCCTTACGGGCAGAGAATCTGTCTGATTACAGAGATTGACAGATAACAGAGAGGTGGACAGGGGAGGAGAGGCGGGAGGGGTGGTGGGGGAGGAGAGGCGGGAGGGGTGGTGGGGAGGAGAGGCGGGAGGGGTGGTGCGGGAGGAGAGGCGGGAGGGGTGGTGGGGAGGAGAGGCGGGAGGGGTGGTGGGGGAGGAGAGGTGGGAGGGGTGGTGGGGGAGAAGAGGCGGGAGGGGTGGTGGGGGGAGGAGAGGTGGGAGGGGTGGTGGGGGAGGAGAGGGGGAGGGGTGGTGGGGGAGGAGAGGTGGGAGAGGTGGTGGGGAGGAGAGGGGGAGGGGTGGTGGGGGAGGAGAGGGGGAGGGGTGGTGGGGGAGGAGAGGTGGGAGGGGTGGTGGGGGAGGAGAGGCGGGAGGGGTGGCGGGGGGAGGAGAGGCGGGAGAGGTGGACAGGGGGAGGAGAGGAGAGGCGGGAGGGGTGGTGGGGAGGAGAGGCGGGAGGGGTGGTGGGGGGAGGAGAGAGGCGGGAGGGGTGGTGGGGGGAGGAGAGGCGGGAGAGATGGACAGGGGAGGAGAGGTGGGAGGGGTGGTGGGGGAGGAGAGGTGGGAGGGGGGTGGGGAAGGATGGGCGGCAGGGAAGAGAGAGTAGGCGAGTAGAGGAGATGGGAGGGGGCAGTTTTAGGTTTGGCAGAGAGCACCTGGTGAGGATTATAAAGGGGTGTTGGGGGATGGAGAGCGAGGATAAGGGAGGGGGTAAACCCAGAGCTCTTGTGTTCTCTAGTGCTTTGTTGGCACTTCTGTGGATTAGACTTGAGACACAGTGTGTGTGTATGGAGGAACTGGGGCTTCCCACACACACGCACACACACACACGCACGCACGCACACACACAACCTTAAGCCTGCCCTTTCCCACCCAAAAGCACAGTTACCTAAGCTTGCCATTTTACAGACGACTATTACAAAGTGTTTCTCTTTGGTCAAAAAACAACACTATTTTGACACTTTAGACAGAAAATAAATGTCCCTTTAAAAGCATTACTTCAGTCAACTACTCAGGTGGTGTTCTATTGGCCAGTAGGTAAGTGGTATAAAAGCTACAGGAGATGAGTGGCAACCAAAGCTATTAGAGAGGCCAGGGTTGGACAAGTTTCTCTGTGCTTCATCAAACAGTCAAGTCTGAGTGAGACTAACACACACACCACACACACAATAATAACAGAAAAGCGAGAGAAGGCTCCTTTGACCCGAACAGACTGAGGATGAGAATGGAGAGAGCAGTAAACAAACAGTTGAGTGAAAGGCAGAGGTGTGTATGCCAATCTCATCAGAGATAAAAGGAAAGGAGCAGTGGTGACTGGTGACAGGAGAGGACCGCAGAGTGGTGAATTATGGGAGCTGACCTGGAGAGGAAAAATGGCGGGGGGTGGTGATGGTTGTGATGAAATAAACTAGTGAATAAAATGAGTGTCTCAGACATAGTAGACACTCCAATTAAGAGATATCAAAAGTGTGATGATTTCTAATGATGAGTTACTCTTAGTGTTTATCTATCGTTTGTGCTTATAACAATTTGCTGTGGCCTACAGTATGCATGATTCCTAACCATGATTCCTATCTGTGGTATTCCATCTGTCTCATGCTGACCCTGCCTGGCCCTGGCCAGACCCAGATCAGTAGGGGCCAGTAGGGAACAGGAGGACAGAGCAGTAAGGGCCAGTAGGGAACAGAGCAGTAGGGGCCAGTAGAGGACAGGAGGACAGAGCAGTAAGGGACAGTAAGACAGAACAGTAAGGGACAGAACAGTAAAGGACAGTAGGGGACAGAGCATTAGGGGCCAGTAGGGGACAGAACAGTAAGGGACAGTAGGGGACAGAACAGTAAGTGACAGTAGGGGACAGAGCATTAGGGGGCAGAGCATTAGGGGGCAGTAGGGGACAGAGCATTAGGGGCCAGTAGGGGACAGAGCATTAGGGGCCAGTAGGGGACAGGAAGACAGAACAGTAAGGGCCAGTAGGCTACAAGTGACTTTAACCAATAGAAACACCCCAAGCTAAAAAGACCATACAATATGCTAAAGATGGACAAACATTAATTACATGGCCTAGAAATGTGATTTGGGGACACGTGGAGAGTTGTCGGGGGCTGAGTGAGATGGTTTGGGTTAGGGAGGGGATGAGGGTTGAGGGAGGGAGAACGGGATATGCCAGCCACCACCCAGCTGGCACTTCCCGGAAGTCTGAGTCCCCAGCTGTCACCCACATGCTCCAAGGGTTCAGCAGGCGCCAACACACACACAGACGCACATAAACAAACACATACACATCACTGTCAGTGTCAAAAATAAGGCTTGTTCAAGCTCTACGCAGCCAGTCAGTTTGGCAGTTGGTTGTTTATCCCTTTCTCTTTCTTTCACTCCACAGAGGGTAAAAAAACAGAGAAAAAGAGAGAGAGAGAGAGAGAGAGAGAGAGAGAGAGAGAGAGAGAGAGAGAGAGAGAAAGAAAGAGAAAGAGAGAGAGAGAGAGAAAGAGAAAGAAAGAGAAAGAGAAAGGGGAACAGGACAGAGTGAGCCGCAGGGGTGCGTGGATAAAATCACTGAGGAAGCCAAGCCAGAAAAAAAAGTACACGCTTTTAGTTTTTGTTGTCCTAGGCTACCTGGCTAAAATGCTTGCTCGCTAGCCTAACTTCCTTTCATGGGCAACGATGAACCAGCTAGTTAACATTAGCCTACTACATCTAGCTACATTTTGAACTTCCATCCTCTCAGGCCAGGGGCACAAAGTATGAATGTGTGGTTGGAACAGAATCACTGTTATAATAATTGGCCAGTACGGAGAATTAAGTAAAATCACAAGTCCAAATCCCCATCTCCAGCCATGGCTAATTTAGGAAAGTGACATTTTTTGTTAACTAGCTAGCCACCGGAGTACAACAACAAGATGCAAAAATTCAAGTTCTGTCAATGACGTTTGGTATTTTGATGTGATTGATGTGAAGCCGAATCCAAACTGGCTTCTCTTGACACTTGGTGCACCAGAACCATTCACAGTTGAGATAAAAAGTTTAGTTCAATGCTGATTGGTTATAATTTGATATATATATATTTTTTTATCAAGCAAGGCCAAAATGCTTGCTGGCTTCCCTTGTACACGTGTGGCTTAGGGTCGTTATGGGTAACAATCGTAGAAGTGCTTATATTATTACGTATAATTTTAATAAATTAAGATATGCAAGATTTATATACAGTACCAGTCAAAAGTTTGGACACACCTACTCATTCAAGGGATTTTCTTTATTAAAAAAAAAATAATAATAATATTAAAAACTATTTTCTACATTGTAGAAATAAGACATCAACACGATGAAATAACACACATGGAATCATGTAGTAACCAAAAAGTGTGCAACAAATCAAAATATATTTTAGATTTGAGATTCTTCAAAGTAGCCACCCTTTGCTTTGATGACAGATTTGCACACTCTTGGCATTCTATTAACCAGCTTCACCTGGAAGCTTTACCTGGAATGCTTTTCCAACAGTCTTGAAGGAGTTCCCACATATGCTGAGTACTTGTTGGCTTTCCTTCACTCTGCAGTCCAACTCACCCCAAACCATCTCAATAGGGTTGATTGTGGGTGATTGTGGAGGCCAGGTCATCTGATAAAGCACTCCATCACTCTACTTCTTGGTCAAATAGCCCTTACACAGACTGGAGGTGTGTTGGGTCCTGTTGAAAAACAAATGATAGTCCCACTAAGCGCAGAGCAGATGGGATGCAAAATGATGTGGTAGCCATGCTGGTTAAGTGTGCTTTGAATTCTAAATAAATCACTGAGAGTGTCACCAGCAAAGCACCCCACACCATCACAACCCCTCCTCCATGCTTCATGGGGGGAACTACACATGCAGAGATCATTAGTTCACCTACTCTGCATCTCACAAAGACATGGCGGTTGGAACCAGAAATCTCAAATTTGGACTCATCAGACCAAAATGAATGATTTACACTGGTCTAATGCCCATTGCTCGTGTTTCTTGGCCCAAGCAAGTCTCTTCTTCTTATTGGTGTCCTTTAGTAGTGGTTTCTTTGCAACAATTTGACCATGAAGGCCTCGTTCATGCAGTCTCCTCTGAACAGTTGATGTTGAGATGTGTCTGCTACTTGAACTCTGTGAAGCATTTATTTGGGCTACAATGTCTGAGGCTGGTAACTCTAATGTCAATTAGCCTATCAGAAGTTTGTAAAGCTTTTCTGGAATTTTCCAAGCTGTTTAAAGGCACAGTCAACTTAGTGAATGTAAACTTCTGACCCACTGGAATTGTGATGCAGTGAATTATAAGTGAAATAATTTGTCTGTAAACAATTGTTGGGAAAATTACTTGTGTCATGCACCAAGTAGATGTCCTAACCGACTTGCCAAAACTATAGTTTGTTAACAAGAAATTTGTGGAGTGGTTGAAAATGAATTTTAATGACTCCAACCTAAGTGTATGCATACTTCCGACTTCAAATGTGTGTGTGTGTGTGTGTATATATAGGAGACACTGCTAGCTAGCCAACAGCTAACAGCCAACAGCTAGCCAACGTCCACCGAATAGAACTTCCCACTCAACAACCCGGTCGCATTCCGCTTCGCTCCACAGGTAGTATCACATTTTCATTTTCATTTCATTTCATTACAGCACAACGGTTTGATTTGCTTGATCGTAGCTAGCTACATAGCTAGCTACATAGCCGTCCTTGTATCAAAGATAATTGTGTAGTCTAGAGCGATTTTCTACGTTAGCTAGCCAGCTATTGTCGTTCTTTTAACGCAACGTAACGTAATCAACACTGCTAGCTAACCAGCTAGCCCCGAATAGCTGCACTGTAGAAACTATTACACTCAACGGAACGACTTGATTAGTGTAGTGTCAACAACGCAGCCACTGCCAGCTAGCCTACTTCAGCAGTACTGTATCATTTTAATCATTTTAGTCAATAAGATTCTTGCTACGTAAGCTTAACTTTCTGAACATTCGAGACGTGTAGTCCACTTGTCATTCCAATCTCCTTGCATTAGCGTAGCCTCTTCTGTAGCCTGTCAACTATGTGTCTGTCTATCCCTGTTCTCTCCTCTCTGCACAGACCATACAAACGCTCCACACCGCGTGGCCGCGGCCACCTAATCTGGTGGTCCCAGCGCGCACGACCCACGTGGAGTTCCAGGTCTCCGGTAGCCTCTGGAACTGCCGATCTGCGGCCAACAAGGCAGAGTTCATCTCAGCCTATGCCTCCCTCCAGTCCCTCGACTTCTTGGCACTGACGGAAACATGGATCACCACAGATAACACTGCTACTCCTACTGCTCTCTCCTCGTCCGCCCACGTGTTCTCGCACACCCCGAGAGCTTCTGGTCAGCGGGGTGGTGGCACCGGGATCCTCATCTCTCCCAAGTGGTCATTCTCTCTTTCTCCCCTTACCCATCTGTCATTCGCCTCCTTTGAATTCCATGCTGTCACAGTTACCAGCCCTTTCAAGCTTAACATCCTTATCATTTATCGCCCTCCAGGTTCCCTCGGAGAGTTCATCAATGAGCTTGATGCCTTGATAAGCTCCTTTCCTGAGGACGGCTCACCTCTCACAGTTCTGGGCGACTTTAACCTCCCCACGTCTACCTTTGACTCATTCCTCTCTGCCTCCTTCTTTCCACTCCTCTCCTCTTTTGACCTCACCCTCTCACCTTCCCCCTACTCACAAGGCAGGCAATACGCTCGACCTCATCTTTACTAGATGCTGTTCTTCCACTAACCCCATTGCAACTCCCTCCAAGTCTCCGACCACTACCTTGTATCCTTTTCCCTCTCGCTCTCATCCAACACTTCCCACACTGCCCCTACTCGGATGGTATCGCGCCGTCCCAACCTTCGCTCTCTCTCCCCCGCTACTCTCTCCTCTTCCATCCTATCATCTCTTCCCTCTGCTCAAACCTTCTCCAACCTATCTCCTGATTCTGCCTCCTCAACCCTCCTCTCCTCCCTTTCTGCATCCTTTGACTCTCTATGTCCCCTATCCTCCAGGCCGGCTCGGTCCTCCCTCCCGCTCCGTGGCTCGACGACTCATTGCGAGCTCACAGAACAGGGCTCCGGGCAGCCGAGCGGAAATGGACGAAAACTCGCCTCCCTCCGGACCTGGCATCCTTTCACTCCCTCCTCTCTACATTTTCCTCTGTCTCTGCTGCTAAAGCCACTTTCTACCACTCTAAATTCCAAGCATCTGCCTCTAACCCTAGGAAGCTCTTTGCCACCTTCTCCTCCCTCCTGAATCCTCCTCCCCCCCCCCTCCTCCCTCTCTGCAGATGACTTCGTCAACCATTTTGAAAAGAAGGTTGACGACATCCGATCCTCGTTTGCTAAGTCAAACGACACCGCTGGTTCTGCTCACACTGCCCTACCCTCTGTGCCCTGACCTCTTTCTCCCCTCTCTCTCCAGATGAAATCTCTGCCTTGTGACGGCCGGCCGCCCAACAACCTGCCCGCTTGACCCTATCCCCTCCTCTCTTCTCCAGACCATTTCCGGAGACCTTTCCGGAGACCCTCCCTTCACCTCACCTCGCTCATCAACAACCATCCCTGACCGCTGGCTACCCCCTTCCGTCTTCAAGAGAGCGAGAAGAGAGCGAGCACCCCTTCTGAAAAAACCTACACTCGATCCCTCCGATGTCAACAACTACAGACCAGTATCCCTTCTTTCTTTTCTCTCCAAAACTCTTGAACGTGCCGTCCTTGGCCAGCTCTACCGCTATCTCTCTCAGAATGACCTTCTTGATCCAAATCAGTCAGGTTTCAAGACTAGTCATTCAACTGAGACTGCTCTTCTCTGCATCACGGAGGCACTCCCCGCACTGCTAAAGCTAACTCTCTCTCCTCTGCTCTCATCCTTCTAGACCTATCGGCTGCCTTCGATACTGTGAACCATCAGATCCTCCTCTCCACCCTCTCCAAGTTGGGCATCTCTGGCGCGGCCCACGCTTGGATTGCGTCCTACCTGACAGGTCGCTCCTACCAGGTGGCGTGGCGAGAATCTGTCTCCTCACCACGCGCTCTCACCACTGGTGTCCCCCAGGGCTCTGTTCTAGGCCCTCTCCTATTCTCGCTATACACCAAGTCACTTGGCTCTGTCATAACCTCACATGGTCTCTCCTATCATTGCTATGCAGACGACACACAATTAATCTTCTCCTTTCCCCCTTCTGATGACCAGGTGGCGAATCGCATCTCTGCATGTCTGGCAGACATATCAGTGTGGATGACGGATCACCACCTCAAGCTGAACCTCGGCAAGACGGAGCTGCTCTTCCTCCCGGGGAAGGACTGCCCGTTCCATGATCTCGCCATCACGGTTGACAACTCCATTGTGTCCTCCTCCCAGAGCGCTAAGAACCTCGGCGTGATCCTGGACAACACCCTGTCGTTCTCAACTAACATCAAGGCGGTGGCCCGTTCCTGTAGGTTCATGCTCTACAACATCCGCAGAGTACGACCCTGCCTCACACAGGAAGCGGCGCAGGTCCTAATCCAGGCACTTGTCATCTCCCGTCTGGATTACTGCAACTCGCTGTTGGCTGGGCTCCCTGCCTGTGCCATTAAACCCCTACAACTCATCCAGAACGCTGCAGCCCGTCTGGTGTTCAACCTTCCCAAGTTCTCTCACGTCACCCCGCTCCTCCACTCTCTCCACTGGCTTCCAGTTGAAGCTCGCATCCGCTACAAGACCATGGTGCTTGCCTACGGAGCTGTGAGGGGAACGGCACCTCAGTACCCCCAGGCTCTGATCAGGCCCTACACCCAAACAAGGGCACTGCGTTCATCCACCTCTGGCCTGCTCGCCTCCCTACCACTGAGGAAGTACAGTTCCCACTCATCCCAGTCAAAACTGTTCGCTGCTCTGGCCCCCAATGGTGGAACAAACTCCCTCACGACGCCAGGACAGCGGAGTCAATCACCACCTTCCGGAGACACCTGAAACCCCACCTCTTTAAGGAATACCTAGGATAGGATAAGTAATCCTTCTCACCCCCCCCTAAAAGATTTAGATGCACTATTGTAAAGTGGCTGTTCCACTGGATGTCATAAGGTGAATGCACCAATTTGTAAGTCGCTCTGGATAAGAGCGTCTGCTAAATGACTTAAATGTAAAATGTAAATGTGTGTAAGTGTATATACACACACACACACACGTGTGGGGGATACAATCATCCCGGCTCTGCAGATTTAGCTGCGAAGAGACAGTCATCAGGTAATTTGTTCTGGTACTGCCCACATGCCCACTAACTCTGCAAATAGCACTGCTAGGTGATTTGAAAAGTCATGGACAATCGATCAATAATATAATAATACTCTTAGCAAAGGTGTTTATCTTTGATTTACAATCTGTAGAAATGATGAGAATAGAAAGGTTCAGAATTTATGTGAAACATCACAGAACAGTAGAAAAACAGGCTGCTAGAAATCAAAACTGAATGGTCTTCTAGCTAAAGGCTGGGACTAAAAACAAACAAAAGATATTTTCAAATATACTGTCCATGAAATGTATATAGTATGTATAATCTGGAAGTGGAAGCCTAAGTATTGTTGTCCATTAGTTTACTACAATTAGGGGAGGGGTGGTATGGTTAGGGGAAAATAATAAATAATAAAAAAGTTTTTACAAATATATATACTTAAAATAATATATATATTTACAAAAAAATATATAGGGGATTGGACATGATGTAGACAACTACGTTGGAAGAAGCCACAATGAAGCCATTTTAAAGCCTGGCTTCCCTTGGCATCCATGAATACAGGCCACTGAGAGTGAGAGAAAGACAGAAAGAACAGATCCTAAACAGCTAGTGTAGTGTACTGGGGTGGAGTGGAGAGACAGGCAGGATATGTGGTTCACCAGAGTTGACCTCTGACCCATATGGAGCATGGCCACGACCCTGGACCAATCAAATGCCAGGAAGGTGGGAAGTCCACTGCTTCCTTATCACGGGGTTGGGGACAGAGTGTTCCACTAAACGGAAACCGCAAAAAAAACCACAGATAGCCATGCTACCCATGAGGTGTTATGAGAAAAGGGATTGTCGTGGAGGTGGGGCGTTTCTGGGAACTGTGGAAAAGTGCAGATGTTAACAGTTATGATAGTCACTAGGACAAAAAAAGGTGGTTGGGTTGAATAATAATATTATGCTACATTATTGCAAAACAATACACATGTACACATACTGTGCTATCACAACTCAAAAATATTTAACATAATTTGGACCGAATTCAATATTATCCTTCTTATGGACTCCTCAAAAATGTCCTGTCCTCTATAAACATATGCCACGAAACCGGTGGCTTCCGTTGGTTTCAGTGTGTACCGTGGCACTGTGACAATGTTTAAAATGCCTGACATTGACGTGCCAAAAGCACATCTTCTTCCCACTTCCTCTACCATAACTGTAATTGCAGCAGTTTACTGATGTAGGATCTTAATTTGATCTATATTGTAACAGCAAAAGTATCCCGCAGAAACATTATTTGACCATTTTGTCCATAATGTTACTTGATTGTGGTTAGGTTATTATCTGGCCAGAAGTAGGCTATATGAAAAGTGCAATACTGTTAATATAACCATGTATTCGTATGGGTTTTCATTTAGTCCATAATGTTACTTGATTGTGGTTGGGCTATTAGCTGGCCAAACGTAAGCTACATGAAAAGTGCAATACCGTGTATAAGTGTGGGATTTCAATTAATTTATGTAAATCATGAAGCTCATTTGCATTTCCTGTGGTGAAGGAAAATTTTCAGCAACAAAAGAGTGATAAAATTATGATCCCACATCTGTAAGTAATGTTGTTCTGAACATACTGTATATTGGCTTACTCTATTTTCTTACTGACTCAAACAACCCACATGGTTCAGTGGGCCTAAATAGATCTTTGCTCTGTCTCGTACTGTTCAATGTAATTACACAATTTAAAAACTAAGGATATGACCTTACTTTTCCCTGTAAGACTGGAAGGAAACACTTTACAATTCCCTATATAGTGCACTAGTTTGACCTGAGCCCTATGAGCTCTGGTTAAAGTATGTCACTCATCACTACTTCACAGGAGCACCATTTGAACAGTTTAAAAAATGTTATTATATCAAAATGTGTTTTTGGCAGAAATGTCTTCTGGAACATGTGAACTTTCATGTGCCTTAATAACAAATGTGTATGGCATCTGTAAATACTAATACAACAGTTAAATTAGGAGCCTAAGTTGGTTTCGCCACGGAAAAAGTCAGCAACCTTCCCACTAGCCACGATTGGCTAAGATAATGAGTGGGCTGGACATGCCGAGAGATGAGTTCGGAATGGTCTGCCATGTAGCACGCTCCTGTCTAACATGAGCTGGTCAGTATGTGTAGGTAATCCTTTATAACGCTGCTTTCCTGAAAGATGCATAAAAATATGCATAAGTGTTGCTCTACTTTTTTTGGAGGACCGAGTTTTGAAATCAGTGGAATTATAGTATGATAGCTAAGGAGATGGATAAAATTCTGAGTTGAAAAGCGAAAACACAGAAGGCTGTTGTATAAAACACCTGTCTCCAAATTACATCTTCAAACTAAGGGCAACCATGGCATCCATGACAGAGAGGGAGAAGCATCCATCCATGTATACGGGTAAGATAGCCTAACTAGTTTCATTTTTAGATATTACGTTTCTAATTTTGTCAGAAAGTCGTTTTCATTTCAAGTTAAAGTGTAACGTTCGCTAGCAAGCTTATGTTAGCTGGCTGGCAAGCTAGATAACATTACATGTATGATCTGTGTAGTAATATTATTTGTATCTCAGAGCCATTTGCATTGCCAGCTATAGCCTAATGTTAGCAAGCAAACATTGAACCTGGATGGTTAGCTACCTGCAGATTCATGCAGGATAGTAACGTTATGAGTTGGGATTATGGTTCACTGTTTAGCTAGCTACATGTCTAAACAAAAGTGTCCACTATGCAAGTCACCATTTCAATATAATGTTAATGTCACTGCGACAACTGTCGATAGACGTAGCTGGTAAATTCGCTCTGGCTATCTACTCTGATTTCAGAACACTCTCGTCTGAGTGTGCCAGATCGCAGAATAACTGACCAATTTATGAACGCTCAACACCCGTTGAATATGGCCGTGACAGTAAAAAAAAATAATATATATATATATATATATATAAAAAATTAAAAGCGTAACTAAATTGTTGCTAGAAGCACAGTTGCAGTCACCAACGCTCTGGATGACATAAAAACAGCCTAACCCGCTCTGCTAGGGCGAGTAAAATGGTCAGTGAGATATTCTCTGATTTGTTTCTGGAAGTAACTAGCAAGCTAGCCAACGTTAGCTAGTTGGCTTTGGTGCTTGACTGCTGTTAGGTCAATGTGAACAATGCTGAATGGGTGTAGACAAAGAAGACCTCTCCCAAACGGGTACCAAAACATTTAAGGGCAATTTTCTCAAAAGTGAGATTACAGGTTTATACATTTTCAAAGCAGAATAACTTTCCCATTGTTTCTCAACTGTAGTGTATGATATACAATTTTTCTACATTTATTCAATGTAAAAAAAAATAATTTCAAAGTTTGCTACATGAGACCGAATCGAGCCGGTCGGTCACATTATGAAAATAATCCTGCAGCAACTTTAAAATGTATAATTATAATTCATGTACGTTGATGTATTTTTCATCGGGGCAAATCAAGTCAGACATTTTAAAGTTGAAATTAAACTTTAGAAGGCTTTTAAAAAATGGAATACATTACAATTTGTATTTCCTACTGTGCAGGAAAATTCTCTGAAGATAGCAGATCGGTATGTAAGAAACGACAGGCATTCAAGTAGTATTTACCACAATTCGGGTTTCTAAGAAAACATTGACTAAATGTAGGTAATATGTGATAAACACTGCATAGCTAAAAATGCGTATATGCCTATTTCAGGGCAATGACAGTAGCTATTCTGGAATCTACCATTCTGTCAATGGCCTACATGTATGTAATGTAGAGTTTAGTCACACAGAACTTGAGAGAAGCTTGAATATAGACCCTTGGATTGGTTCATGCAACCTGATAAAGAGGAACTAGGCTAGATTGTAAAAGGAGCTAGCTATGGCTTCATGTTCATCTCTCTTTCGTCTCTCTATATCCCCTCAAATAGAAAAAAAGGAACAAGAAAAACAACTCAGGGATCAAATGACAAACAGATCATGCAAGAGCGGAGGTCCCTTTGAACCTCTCTACGGAAGTAAGCTTTTTCCCCCACTCTCTCTCTCTCTTATCCCCCCTTCTCTCCCTCCTTGCACCGGAGATGGGCTTTCAACACACAAAGCCCTGGAAAAACAGACCATGAGGGCCTGAGCCCTGGCCTTGTCTGTAGAGCAGAGGTGTCATGACACTTTGTGGATCCTGTCTACACCAGGCAGTCACTGTCTCCCTGAGCCTATCCCAGGTCTCTGTATCAATAAGATTAGCCTGCAAACTTTGATCATTAAACAAGGCCACAC
>NC_068437.1:46673342-46683342 GCF_023373465.1 Oncorhynchus keta | reverse complement strand
GGTTTGGCTTCTGATAGATACAGTGTACTACTACAGTTTATACTACTACTACTACAGTTTATACTACTACTACAGTTTATACTACTACAGTTTATACTACTACTACTACTACAGTTTATACTACTACTACAGTTTATACTACTACAGTTTATACTACTATTACAGTTTATACTACTGCTACAGTTTATACTACTATAGTTTATACTACTACTTGTAACGGCTGTTGGAAGGAAAGGTCCAAGGTGCAGCGTGGTATGTGTCCATATTTATTAAATGAACACAGAAATAAAAAAATAACAACGAGAACGACCGAAACAGTTCTGGCTGGTGCAGACACACAACAGAAAACAACTACCCACAACTCAAGGGCGAAACCAGGCTGCCTAAGTATGGTTCTCAATCAGAGACAACGATTGACAGCTGCTTCTGATTGGGAACCATACCAGGCCAAACACATAGAAATACAAACATAGACCAAAACATAGAATACCCACCCACATCACACCCTGACCAAACTAAAAATAGAAACACACAAAGCAATCTACGGTCAGGGCGTGACAGTACCCCCCCCAAAGGTGCGGACTCCGGGCGCAAAACCTAAACCCGCAGGGGAGGGTCTGGGTGGGCATCTGTCCGCGGTGGAGGCTCTGGCGCGGGACGTGGACCCCACTCCACCATAGTCTTGGCCCACTTAAGTGGCGCCTTTGGAGCGGCGACCCTCTCCGACCTCGGACTGGGGACCCTTGCAGCGGGCCCCGAATAGACGGGAGACTCCCGCAGCGACGGACAGGCGGGAGACTCTGGCAATGCCGGCTTGAAGAGCGACTCCGGCAGCGCAGGAGTGAAGGGCGACTCTGGCAGCTCCTGACTGACGGGCGGCTCCGGCAGCTCTGGATATTTTACCCCGGCACGTGCGGGGCGCAGGCACAGGATGCATTGGGCTGTGCAGACACACAGGAGACACAGTGCGCAGAGCCGACGCAGGATATCCTGGCCCGAGGAGACGCAGTGGCTGTCTGGAGAGCAGGGCTGGCACCATCCGCCCTGGCTGGATCCTCACCTTAGCCCGGCAGATGCGGGGAGCTGGGATGTAGCGCACCGGGCTTAGAACACGTACTGGGGACACAGTGCACTCCACCGCATAACACGGTGCCTGACCAGTACGACGCCCGCCACGGTAAGCACAGGGAGTTGGCTCAGGTCTCCAACCTGACTCTGCCACACTCCCCGTGTGCCTCCCCCCCAAAAAATTGGGGCTGCCTCCCGGGCTTCCTTGCCAGCCGTGTTCCCTCGTGTCGGTCGCCGGTTCCCTTTTCCTACTGCCTCTGCTCTCCTGGCTGCCTCCACTTGTTCCCATGGGAGGTGAACCCTTCCAGCCAGGATCTCCTCCCATGTGTAGGATCCCTTGCCGTCTAGAATGTCCTCCCATGTCCAGTCCTCCTTTCCATGCTGCTTGGTCCTTTGGTGTTGGGTAGTTCTGTAAACATAGAATGCCCACCCACATCACACCTTGACCAAACTAAAAATAGAAACATACAAAGCAATCTACGGTCAGGGCGTGACACTACTACAGTTTATACTACTACTACTACTACTACAGTTTATACTACTACTACAGTTTATACTACTGCTACTACTACAGTTTATACTACTACTACTACTACTACTACAGTTTATACTACTACTACTACTACAGTTTATACTACTACTACAGTTTATACTACTGCTACTACTACAGTTTATACTACTTCTACAGTTTATACTATTACTACAGTTTATACTACTACTACTACAGTTTATACTACTACTACAGTTTATACTACTACTACTACTACTACAGTTTATACTACTACTACAGTTTATACTACTGCTACTACTACAGTTTATACTACTTCTACAGTTTATACTATTACTACAGTTTATACTACTACTACTACAGTTTATACTACTACTACAGTTTATACTACTACTACTACTACAGTTTATACTACTGCTACTACTACAGTTTATACTACTTCTACAGTTTATACTACTACTACAGTTTATACTACTACTACAGTTTATACTACTACTACAGTTTATACTACTGCTACTACTACAGTTTATACTACTTCTACAGTTTATACTACTACTACAGTTTATACTACTACTACTACTACAGTTTATACTACTACTACAGTTTATACTACTTCTACAGTTTATACTACTACTACAGTTTATATTACTACTACTACTACTACAGTTTATACTACTACTACTACAGTTTATACTACTACTACAGTTTATACTACTACTACTACTACTACTACAGTTTATACTACTACTACAGTTTATACTACTGCTACTACTACAGTTTATACTACTGCTACAGTTTATACTACAATAGTTTATACTACCACTACAGTTTATACAACTACAGTTTATACTACTTCTACAGTTCATACTACTATTACAGTTTATACTACTACAGTTTATTTGACTAACAGACTCTCTTTTTACATTGGAGCTGAGCTTGCCTGTAATGGTCTATTCTACTTTGTAATGGCTGCTGAAGAAAAGCTGCTTTCTTCATTTATTACTTTCCAATTGTTCTCCTCAGCTTCTAAGCTCTCCTTTGAGATTTGCCCAAGAAATGTTAGCGACATAGTCCTCACATGCAGTACTTGATGTAGAGAGAGTGTCTCTTTTGGTGGTTCTGGTTAGTTAATTAGTTGTCCATCCCTGATGGGGCTGCAGGGTAGCTTAGTGGTTAGAGCGTTGGACTAGTAACCGGAAGGTTGCAAGTTCAAACACCGGAGCTGACAATCTGTAGTTCTGCCCCTGAACTTTCAGTTAACCCACTGTTACTAGGCCGTCATTGAGAATAATAATTTGTTCTTAACTGACTTGCCTAGTTAAGTAAAGTTAAAATAAATAAAGTGCACAGCTGCCATGAGTCAGTGTGGTTGGGTTGGAGCAACAAACTGTAGACCAGTGATCTGATGGGTTTTAAGAGAATTTGAAAGACCTTATCCCCTGGACCTACATCATTGTATGAACTTCTCTCTCTCTGGGTTTTGGGCCGGTGCTGTGTTTTTTACTGAGTGTTGTGCCTGGGCCCTTTGGAGCGTACTGTGAAACAGTAGGCGCTGTCAGGCCTGGCCGAGTTAGAGACCGAGGCTTAATCAGTAACCCTCTCCCTCTTTACTCAGTCTACACCCAGCACCTTAATCTCTGTAGCTGGCCCTGCTTGTTTAGTCACGGCCCCCCACGTGCCAGCCTCGGATTTTGTTAATTATGGATGGCCGACTGGGGGGGCCGGGGTGTGCAATTGTAGGGGCCTTGAGAGCTTGACCAGCCGGGGCCTGGGGAACGTTGTCAGCTTCAATGGCTGGTGACCTCTGATGATTCTTCAGAGGGTCAGAATAATGGTTTAATGATAATGACTTAGGTAACTTCTAGAGATAGTTGGTGTTCAAAGTGGGATTTTTAGAGAGAGTGGTCAAGTGACAACATGCATAGAGCTGCCTGTGCCAAACAGTGTGCAGTTGAACAAACCCACATGAAGTTTCTGGAGAGTGAAAAATAGGTCTGTGTGAAGAAGTCTGTTGTATGTCTGTTAGGTGAGATAGAGAGAGGGAGACAAAGAGAGAGAGAGAAAGAGAAAAGGAGAGAGAGAACAGTGCAAGTGTGTAATGTCGCACCAGCACGCATTCCGTTGTGTTTCCCATGAATTCCTGCCATGTGTGATGATCTCCTAAACACACGCACTGTGCCAGCCACAGTGGGCCACAACTGAGCTCTCAGTTACGAGCAGGGCCTGATGAAAGAGCAGATGAAGGGGCATAGCAAGCCCAGCTCTGCCCCTCTCTCTATCCCTCTTCCTCTCTCTTCCTCTCTCTTCTGGCAGGGGCAGGAGGGCATGTACTGTAGCTCATAGGATAATGGCTCTTTTATCAGTTGAGACACTCTGAATGTGATTGAGAAAAGCTGAGACGTTAAAAACAGTGTGGATGTATATGACGTCTTTCATGCAACATTAATGTGATCCATGTGGTGTATCTTCTGCTGTATGTAACCTGTCTTCCTCTCCACCCAGAGTTCCTCAGACGACTCGTTTGGCTGTGGGAAGCACGGGGAGGGATACCGTCTGGAAGTGACCACCCCAATGACCAGACTGGACTACTTCAGCGGTCAATTCAGCAAAGTCCTGCTGACCTCCATTGCCGTGGCAACCGCACAGGAACAGACCGTGGCCAGCCTGGGCACCACAGATGGACGCCTCATACAGGTTGGGGACACCATGGGTGATACTGTAACACTTTAAGAAAATAAGCTTTATAATGCATTTATAGGTATGAATGACCCCTTAAAACGCCATCATGAAGGGTTGTGTATTTTATCTGGGCCCTGGAGACACTGGGGGCCTGGAGAAGGGGTAGACTATTACTGGGTGATATTCATTTATTTAAAAATAGTTTGGGATGAAGCTGCATGAACAGCAAGGCATCGAGCGTTTAACCTGGTCGCCCAAGAAGAAGAAAGGAAACAACCCAACCTAACAACCGTATCCAACACTGTGGCCCTTAGTCCTGAGTGTACACTGAAGCCCTACAGAAACCTGCACAACATAATCTCCCCTGCCTGTCAGTGCGGTTGCCAGGCAGCACTGTTTCCCTTTCTCATTGTGCATGTAAATGGGGCAGGATGTTGGTACGTGACCAGTAAAACCAGCCATTTTGGGGACACAGCACGCTGTGACACAGGTGGCAACCAGTACAGAGGCAAGTTGGAGGGGGGGCTTCCTTCCTGTTTGCTCAACACATGACCCCCAACCTTGCCTCTCCATGCTTCCACAAACCCTGCTGCTGCATTCCACCGAGTTGTACCATCTGAGCAAACACAACATGGTGGTTTTGCCTATCAATGACATGTACAGCCGAAGGTGGATTTCACTTTCCCATGTCATGTGTGTTTGTGTCTGTCTGTCAGTAGACCTGAAATGTAAGACCTGCTCCTCTCTCAGCATCTCTCTGTCTCCTATAGATGGGATGAACTCAGTGTTTCAGTGTAGCCTAGTCCCAGATCAACCAACATCCAGCCCTGTTTACATGCACAATGCATTGGCCGTGATAATAACCATAGAAGTTGGCAACACAGCCCAAAAAGATCTGGGATCAGGCTAGGTTCAGTCAGGTCAGATAGAAGTGGAACACCAAGGGCCTCCCAAGTGGCGCAGTGGTCTAAGGCACTACAGCCCCAGGATCGATCGCAGGCTGCGTCACACCCGGCCGTGACCGGGAGACCCATGAGGCGGTGCACAATTGGCAAAGCATTGTCCGGGTTAGGGGATGGTTTGGCCGGCCCGGATTTCCTTGTCTCATCGTGCTCTAGTGACTCCTTGTGGTGGGCCGGGCCACCTGCAAGCTGACTCTGATCGTCAATTGGTTGGTGTTTCCTCCAACACATTGGTGCGGCTGGCTTCCGGGTTAAGCGTGCAGTGTATCAAGAATGAGTGTGGCTTGGCAGGGTCGTGTTTACGAGGACGCATGGCTCTCGACCTTCACCTTTCCCAAGTCCGTAGGGGACTACCAATTGGATACCACAAAATTGGGGGGTAAAAAAATACAAATAAGAAGTGGAACACCACTGATAAGAGCTTTTGGGGTGTTCTGTCTTACATGTTCCTTTAAATTAACCCTTCTGGTCTCTAGAACTCCCCCTGATGTTTTATAAATACAGTCCGAAAAACGGTGTTAAAAAAAGTAATGGAAGAAGGACGAGAACAGGGAAAAAGTCGGCGACAGCTGGGCGGGAAGCAGGGTTATGAGCCGAGCGGTCGGTTAATGGTGAGCGCCGAGCTTCGATGACACGTTCTCTCTCTCTCTCTTTCTGCAGAGTGCCCGCAGCTGTTGGCATGTTTTTTTTCTCTCTTTTTTTGTTGTTGGTGAAATTTCTATCCTCATTGTCTCAGGACATGGCTCTGGGAAGGAGAGAGCAGGAGAACAGCTGTCCTGAGAGAAGGGTGCAGAGGGCCCCATGGAAGAAGAGAGAGAGGCAGGGAGGAAGAGAGAAAGAGGAGGCATGGAGAAGTGAAGGGAGGGAAGGAGAGATAAAGGGGAAAGATGGAGAGAAAGACAAAGGGGAAAAAATAGGGAGGAATAGAGGTTAAAAGATTGCTTCTAGCTTATTAGAATCCTAGGAAAGGCTTCTGTCAACTGCCTTTCTTTCTGTTTACCCTTTGTTCCCAGAGAAAAATACTCTTAGCACCGAGGGAGAGAGAGAAAGATAGAGGGAAGGTGACAGAGAGAAAGAAAGAGTGCGCTGTGGTCTTTCCCCGAGGTCTCTCATTCTGGCTCAGGAAGTCTGTGGTTCAGTATCACTGTGGGAATAACACAGTGGTTATGTTTATAGGCTTACTTCCTCTGGCTAATACAATAAGCTGTAATTCACACCACTATCATCTCTGGAGAGAGAGAGACTGGGACTGTTGTATGGGGGATGTCCCCAGTGGGAAGCAACACATACACATTATCCCCACTGTTACAGTCTACTGAGGACAGAGTTGCCCTGTCAGGAAAATAGCGGTCCCTGAAACCACAGACATGCCATTCATTGACTGGCTCAAGTCACTCACAAAGATATGACATTTGTTCAACTTTATTTAAACAGTGCCTAAACACTGCAGGAAGCTTACCTGCATTCAAGCAAACAACACTTTGCAGTCACACACCTGGCTAAGGGCCCGTCAATAAAGAGAAAGGGGGGATAGATGGAGAGGGGAGGTGGGGGTGATAAAGTAGATGATGTAACCAGAGCATTCCTTAGTCAACCAGGACATAACCACACTCCATTACAGCCCACTGTTACTGTTATGTTTCACCCCAACCCAACTGGTTCTGAGCTCCAAGCCTGTAATTGCAGCCTAATCACACATGATGAATGTTACTCCAGGTGTACACTACACTACACTGTATCTGTGTGTAGGAGTGTGTGTGTGTATGCGTCTATGTGTGCCTGCCTGCCAGTGTGCCTGCCTGCCTGTCTGCCTGCCAGTGTGCCTGCCTGCCTGTCTGCCTGTGTGCCTGCCTGCGTTTCTGCCTGTCTGCCTGTGTGCCTGCCTGCGTGCCTGCCTGTCTGCCAGTGTGCCTGCCTGCCTGCCTGCCTGCCTGCCTGCCTGCCTGCCTGCCTACCTGCCTGCGTGTGTTTGTAGATTAGTAAGACGTCTGAAACACCTCCCGACATGTCCAGGTATACAGTGCTCTTGTGCTGTTCTCTCTGCCTGCAGGCGATGTCTTTTGTCCCTCCGTCTCCCTGTAGCTCCCTCCACCTCCACCTCCATGGTGGTTAGCTCTAATCTGCCAATCTGTCATCTCACCCTCAATACAGCAGCATTAGTTATTACCCTGCACACAGTAGCAGGAGTGGCCCAACGGGCCCATACAATGCCAATGGAAAAAAACTCCCAAATGCTCTCATTTTCAGCTGTGTCCAATAGAGGCATTACTTTACACGTGAAGCCAAATGTAATTCAGTGTTACTGTGTTATTAGCTCATTCTCTGTAATGACAAGATATTCTGGTCAACACCACAATATACCCTGATCAACATCACAAGTTACCCTGGTCAATACCACAAGATGCCCTGGTCAACACCACAAGATACCCTGGTCAACACCACACATTACCCTGGTCAATACCACAAGATACCCTGGTCAACACCACAAGATACCCTGGTCAACACCACAAGATACCCTGGTCAACACCACACATTACCCTGGTCAATACCACAAGATACCCTGGTCAACACCACAAGATACCCTGGTCAACACCACACATTACCCTGGTCAATACCACAAGATACCCTGGTCAACACCACAAGATGCCCTGTTCAACACCACACGATACCCTGTTCAACACCACAAGATACCCTGTTCAACACCACAAGATACCCTGGTCAACGAGATACCCTGGTCAACATCACAAGATACCCTGGTCAACGAGATACCCTGGTCAACAAGATACCCTGGTCAACAAGATACGCTGGTCAACAAGTTACCCTGGTCAACATCACAAGTTACCCTGGTCAACATCACAAGATACCCTGGTCAACATCACAAGATACCCTGGTCAACAAGATACCCTGGTCAACAAGTTACACTGGTCAACATCACAAGTTACCCTGGTCAACATCACAAGATACCTTGGTCATATCACAAGATACCCTGGTCAACATCACAAGATACCTTGGTCATATCACAAGATACCCTGGTCAACATCACAAGATACCATGACGTTACCCATTTCTGTCCCCGTTCTATTCTATTGCAACCTTCAATCTTGTACAGCATATATTAGAAGAAACAGCAGCAGATTTGCTCAGCACTAAAGAGTCCTATCAAATCCCCATGCCCAGTTCACGTTGACTGAAAACACCAGCAACCACAACAAAGTACAGTACCCCACAGTGCATTTCTACATCATTACATTGACCTATTATTAACAACCTGAGGTACGTGTGGCATCTCCGGTAGACAGGGCTGTGTTTCACATTAGATGGTGTAACTTTGTGTTTTACTGACCTGGCCTGGCCTCTGTCTTCCCCAGGTGGTAGTTTCCCGTTCCAAACGCAGCACGCCCCACGTGGACTTCCGCCTGGACC
This sequence comes from Oncorhynchus keta, assembly GCF_023373465.1. Taxonomy (NCBI): domain Eukaryota; kingdom Metazoa; phylum Chordata; class Actinopteri; order Salmoniformes; family Salmonidae; genus Oncorhynchus; species Oncorhynchus keta. The sequence continues at coordinate 46,674,702 of NC_068437.1, read as the reverse complement.
CCTCACGCTCTGTTTCCCCCGAGGTGGCACTCCTGTTCCCACAGGGCCACACTGGCTCTCCACAGCGCAGCCAGGATGGCTCCCTATTGTTGGTGACAGGAAATAAGGTGAATAGAGAGCAGGCTCACACACACACACACATGCATGCACATACACTATGGAGACACACACACTAACACTAAGACACGTAGTGTATAATGACACACTCAAAGACACACACACACACACTGTATTATAATCAGCATTCTTCACATTACTGGTATGATGGAAACAACAGCCCCCTGGCACCGAGACACGGTGTTCAACATGGACCAGAGCCAACAGATGATTGGAAACAATGTCCTGAGAGCTTGACGTCAATGTCCTACAAATGCCCAGCCAACAGTTCAGAGTGAATGTTTTCCTGTATGCCTATTGATCAGAGAGAAAAACCCACCATGTATGACAGAGGTACATCACAGTATGTGGTTTATTTAGAAAATACAGTTAGTTGCAGTTAGTTGTATGATCAATGCTGGAATCAAACTTGGAATCTAACCTGTTTAGCAGTGTGTTGTGTCTGTATTCTGATTGGTTGTCCTGTGTGCCCCCAGATCACCAAGGTGCCTCTGATTGGTCCTGGCTGTGAGCAGCAGTGGACGTGTAGTTCCTGCTTGCTGGCGCCGAGGTTTATGGGATGTGGCTGGTGTGACGGCCGTTGCACCAGGTTGGCCCAGTGTCACCCAACCTCCCTCTGGACCCAGGACTCCTGCCCTCCCATCATCACCATGGTAACTAGCCAGTTCAGGTTCAAAAAGCTTTATTGTCCATAAACACAACATTTCCTAATGGTATTACCCCACACCTCGATGTCCTACCTTCTGACCCAAACACTGGAATTGTTGTTGTTTTTGTCTTTATTGTGACAGTCCGTACTGGGAGAACACTGGAATTGTTGTTGTTTTGGTATTTATTGTGACAGTCCGTACTGTGAGAACACTGGAATTGTTGTTGTTTTGGTATTTATTGTGACAGTCCATATTGTGAGAACACTGGAATTGTTGTTGTTTTGGTATTTATTGTGACAGTCCGTACTGTGAGAACACTGCAATTGTTGTTGTTTTGGTATTTATTGTGACAGTCCGTACTGTGAGAACACTGGAATTGTTGTTGTTTTGGTATTTATTGTGACAGTCCATATTGTGAGAACACTGGAATTGTTGTTGTTTTGGTATTTATTGTGACAGTCCATATTGTGAGAACACTGCAATTGTTGTTGTTTTGGTATTTATTGTGACAGTCCGTACTGTGAGAACACTGGAATTGTTGTTGTTTTGGTATTTATTGTGACAGTCCATATTGTGAGAACACTGGAATTGTT
>NC_068437.1:46663342-46670842 GCF_023373465.1 Oncorhynchus keta | reverse complement strand
GAACAATGTCATAGACACTATAGGTACAGTATGTCAGATGGTTGGACAGATTGATGTACAGTAGGCTTTTCCTGCAGTCAAATTACCAAATTGCCCTTCGCTGCTATTTATTATTATTATATATATATTTTTTACTTTTACACCCCCCCCCCCCAATTTTGTGGTATCCAATTGGTAGTGACAGTCTTGTCTCATCACTGCAACTCCCATACTGACACGGAAAAGGAGAAGGTCGGGAGCCATGCATCCCCGAAACACAACCCAACCAAGCCGCACTGCTTCTTGACACGAAGCCAGCCACACCAATGTGATGGAGGAAACACCGTACACCTGGCGACCGTGTCAGCGTGCATGCATCAGGCCCGCCACAGGAGTCACTAGAGCGCGATGGGACAAGGATATCCCTGCCAAGGAAAATCCTCACCTAACCCAGACAACGCTGGGCCAATTGTGTCTCGACTCGAACCAAGATCTCTAGTGGCACAGCTAGCAAATGTGTAGCAGTGCCTTAGACCACTGCACCACTCGGGAGGACCCCCCTTTGCTGCTATAACAGTCTCCACTCTTCTGGGAAGACTTTCCACTAGAAGTTGGAACATTGCTGAGGGGATTTACTTTCATTCAGCCACAAGAGCATTAGTGAGTTCGGGCACTGATGTTGAGCGATTAGGCCTGGCTCGATGTCGGTGTTCCAATTCATCCCAAAGGGGTTGAGGTCAGGACTCTGTGCAGGCCAGTCACCGATCTCGACAAACCATTTCAATATGGACCTCGCTTTGTGCACAGGGGCATTGTCATGCTGAAACAGGAAAGGGCCTTCCCCAAACTGTTGCCACACAGTTGGAAGCACAGCATCGTCTAGAATGTCATTGTATGCTGTAGCGTTAAGATTTCCCTTCACTGGAACTAAAGGGGCCTAGCCCGAACCATGAAAAACAGCCCCAGACCATTATTCCTCCTCCACCAAACTTAGTGTTCTCCTGGCATCTGCCAAACCCAGATTTGCCAGTCGGACTGCCAGATGGTGAAACATGATTCATCACTCCAGAGAACATGTTTGGCGGTGAGCTTTATAACATTTCAGCTGACGCTTGGCATTGCGCATAGGGCTTGGCAGTATACGGTATTTTACGATATACCGGTATTGATGCACGGACCGGTTTGGGTTTTTACTTTGCCTTCTATAACGGTATAGAAGCTCTCCCCCGCTCTCTCTCCATGCCGCTTTCCACACATACCTAGCCCCGCACCCTGTCACTCAATTTGTTGTTCCTCGACCAGGAAACACCTGTGTTCAGTCTGCCTGGTCAATGCAGCACATGCAACAATGTTGATGACAACGATGCTGTTTTCACTTTGCTTCTTCATATAAATCCACAAGCATTCTATGATTACACTATTAGTTTATGTTTATTACATCTGCAAACATCTATCTTGTATTTTCTTAGCAAGTTGGGCCTAAATCTTGTTCGCCGCTAACGCTAATTTCTAATGCTAATTGCTAATAGCTAATGCTAATCACTAGCTAGCTAATAAATGTACTGAGTCACGAGAAAACATAATTAGCTATACAGTCTGATAATACCAGTGATGGTGTAGACCTAAATCAGCATGTTGTTTGTGCCACAGTAGCTTTTAAATGAATGAGGAATACACAAGAATGTTAGCTACATTAAGTAGCTAAGAGATAACATTAAATGAAGCCAAAGATTCACTGGAACTAAATACAAAATAGAATGTTTGCAGATGTAATAAACATAAACTAATAGTGTAATCAACTAATAGTCACCTATCAACACTTTGGTTCCTACCCTGTCACAATAACCTCTCCCTGGCATTTTCATTTTTCAGTTGTCATGTCAAACAATACTGTATTCGAAGTGCCCACTATTAAATTCTAACTATAGAATTAGAATAACCATTATATTTCCATGATTCCAACAGTTCACCCAAGTGTTTTGCTTTAAATCGCAAGTCAAATCGCAATTTCAACATTTGATTAAAAATAAGGCCTAGATTGTTTTCCCATATCGTGCAGCTCTACGTGGCAGTGTGGAAGTTATCTCCAATGAGTGCAGGAATGTAGAAATTATTTTGGGTTGAAGTTGAATTGAACAGTATAAAACAGCCAGTTTGGAGAAAGACCCATTGAAATCACTTGGAATGTATGTGTAGCCACTCTAGGGTCACGTACTTTTATTATTCAAAAACATAAAATACCGTTATATGATATTTTGCCCATATCGCCCAGCCCTAATTGTGCGTGGTGATCTAGGCTTGTGTGCGGCTGCTCGGCCATGGAAACCCATTTCATAAAGCTCCCGACAAACAGTTATTGTGCTGACGTTGCTTCCAGAGGCAGTTTGGAACTTGGTAGTAAGTGTTGCAACCGAGGACAGACGATTTTTACACACTACACGATTCAGCACTCAGCTGTCCCGTTCTATGAGCTTGTGTGGCCTACCACGTCGCGGCTGAGCTGTTGTTGCTCCTAGACATTTCCACTTCACAATAACAGCACTTACAGTTGACCGGGCAGACGGAGCCACATTGAAAGTCACTGAACCCTTGAGTAAGGCCATTCTACTGCCAATATTTGTCTATGGAGATTGCATGGCTGTGTGCTCGGTGTTATACACCTGTCAGCAACGGGTGTGGCTGAAATAGCCCTATTGTATATAAAGTGTAATAATGGGACACAAACTCAAAATTGAATACATTTCAAATCTATATCTGACATGGTACAGTGGTCTTCTTTTTTTAAGCCCATAACCATGTGTGTGAGGTGTGTATTTTTGTTTCAAGGTAGATTTATTTAAGACTACCAAGTATCACTGTGTGTGACCCTGATTCAGCCCACTGATTTGAAAACAAACTGTAGTTGTGGTTCTTGTTGTGGTTGTTGTTGTGGTTGTTGTTGTTGTGGTTGTTGTTGTGGCCGTTGAGTTTGAAGTAATTAATCTCCCTTCCTCTCTCCCTCTAGAACCCAGTGATCAGAGAGATCTTCCCTGTGTTTGGCCCTAAGTTAGGAGGAACCATGCTCACCATCAGAGGCTCTTTCTTAGACAGCGGAAACACCAGACAGGTCACTGTGGGAAACGCCACCTGTGAAATCCTGAGGTGAGGCCCTAATGTTTTTGCTTCGAGTAAAAATGCTTGTGTGTGTATGTACAATATACTGTACACTGGGTTTAATAGGTTTGGGTTTTGAGGTTGACATTAGCGTTGAGTCTAGAGCTGATGTGGGCATTATCTATATGTGATGAATTGTGTTGATGTGTATTCTGTCTCTTTCTCCAGAGTATCAGGTACTATGCTGATGTGCAAGACCCCTCCCCAGTCGGCCCCATCCCGCCAGGCGGTGTATATGAAGGTGGACTCTGTTGTCCGGGAGGCTCCTGTACTCTTCACCTACAACGAAGACCCTCTCATCTCCTCCATCCAGCCCACAAGATCCTTTATCAGGTCTGTTCCCCTATCCAATACTACCCCAATACTAACCGTAACCCTCTCATCCCCTCCATCCAGCCCAAACAATCCTAAATCCGGAACTTTATATGAGTCAGTCAGCCAGTCAGCCAGTCAGCCAGTCAGTCAGTCAGTTAGTTAGTCTGTAAATGGTGATGAATTCCAACTTCCACACCACATGAGGAAGGCAGGGAAAGAGATTAACCGTTATTATCCATAGGAAGAGGTTCCATACTGTATAGGATACAGGTGTCAGAGAAGGAACGATGGAGAGCAGGGGGGAGTTTATGAAAACAGAAAAGTCACAGGCAGAAATAACAGGAAGCAGTGTGTGGAGTGTATAAAGGAGAAGAGAAAGTGAGAAAGATATTCACAGAGGATAAGTGGGCGAAGAGGGACACATTAGCACTAGGCTTTATGACTGGAAGTAGCATGAGGGAGGTGATGACATGGGGCGCTAGGGGTGGATAATGTTTATGGCCAGGACAGCCGGTTTCCCCGTTAAAATCATAATGCATCTTTATGCATTGCTCTTACAGGCTAGTGTCTAATAACCAACAGCCGTTTTACCCCATAGAGATCCCATTGTATCATTATTCATGGCTACTATCTCTGTGTCCCTAATAGTGGAGGCAGCACGGTGGTGGCCCAGGGCTTCTACCTTCACTCTACTCTCCAGCCTCAGATGGTGCTCATGCCCACAGCCCAGGAAGGCAAGGTCTTCACTGTGGTGAGTGTCTTATTGAGCCTTTATTGAACTAGGATTGAGGTTTAGCAAGACCTCTTTCCCGTTGAGTGTCTGTCTGTCTGTTGAGACGACCAACTGGAGATCTGCCTGCCTGCGCAAAAACAAAATACCTCCGGGCCCCGTCACACACACTATGTGGCTGGTATTGTCGTTAAGGCCCCTGAAAAGAAGAGAAAAGAAGTTCAATGATAGAGGGAACAGAGATAGATAGATTTGTATAAATTGAGGGGAAAGGAAATGGAAAACCCACGCTTCAAATGTGATGGAGTCTTCACTTCTGAGTCACACAGTAATGTTACAGAACCTAACCTGGAGTATAATCTGGGTGATTCTCTTTGTCTGCATGGTTTCCAAATGGCACCTTAATAGGGCCTGGTCAAAAGTAGTGCACTATATTGGGAATAGGGTTCAATAGAGCCCTGGTTAAAAGTAGTGCACTACGTTGGGAATAGTTTGGCATTTGAGACACAGAGGTTTATTATCTTGCTTCAATCTGGGTTGATTCTCCGTATTCTAGGAAAGCTATGGTACGTACACGTGTATTTGGGTGATGCCATGGTTACCATGGCATTAAGAACGACTGACCTGACTCTAAGTTCGTTCCACTTTTATAAGGAACCCTGATAACTATCTGGAAGCTCAGGTTTCATTGCAGTTGTTTTTGAAATGTTAGCCCCTGCTTTGAAAAAAGAGAAGAAAGATTAAGGACTGGTACACCTTAGTGTTGGGGGTTGATGGTGTGTCGGGGGTTGGTAATGTGTTGGGGGTGGGGTCGGAGTTGGACCACATTGTAACGTGTTATTCAATGAACCACAACAAATACTCATTTACACACAAGTGGCCTCTATCTGATGTTGGGTGTCTTGTTTTTGGGAAGAAGGGAGGGGAACAGGACAGGTAGTGCTTTGTTATCTTGCAACGTGAGGTATACTCTGGCGGGTTTAGTCATGACCCCCGTAAGGCGTCAGTTCTGTCAGTTCGTTCATACAGTGTATTATAATGACGTTTTGTACATTTTTTGTTCGTTTTGGACTTTGGCTGTTTGGACACACTACATTTTTTCTTGAGGCAAATCGAAGTCAGCAGCCGAAGTCTCCGCCCCATCGTCGTTGATGAAGTGTATACTGGCTACGGCGTCTCAAAATGGACAAACAGTACTATTGCTGCTTTTTTCTCATTTTTCAAGTGAAGGTCTTTTAAGGCAGTATGGGAGCACACTCGTTCAGCCGAAATGAATCATTCTGACACCTTTAGGAGACAATTACACACATCCTGTTCTAGCACTGTATCTCAAATCTTTGCCAAACAACAAAATCTCCAACTACCCTGAGCTGTATTATTATTATTATTACTGTATCAGCTACAACCAACCCCCACTCCTGATACACACACACACACACACACACACACACACACACACACACACACACACACACACACACACACACACACACACACACACACACACACACACACACACACACACACAACAGCTCGCCTTTCAGTTTCCCTTTTACTGACCCCCTCCTGGTGTGGCCTGTGATTAGGTTAGAAAGTGCTCAAAACGGCTCCAGGGAGGAACGGAATCAGCACTGAGAGACAACAGGAGAGAAGGGATGAGAAGGGAATGAGGGATTTAAAATATTTAACCTTTATTTAACCAGGTAGGCTAGTTGAGAACAAGTTCTCATTTGCAACTGCGACCTTGTCAAGATAAAGCATAGCAATTTGACACATACAACAACACAGAGTTACACATGGAATAATCAAAACATAGTCAATAATACAGTAGAACAAAAGAAAACAAAAAGTCTATATACAGTGAGTGCAAATGAGGTAGGATAAGGGAGTTAAGGCAATAAATAGGCCATGGTGGCGAAGCAATTACAATATAGCAGTTAAACACTGGAATGGTAGATGTGCAGAAGATGAATGAACAAGTAGAGATACTGGTGTGCAAAGGAGCAAGATAAATAAATAAATACAGTATGGGGATGAGGTAGGTAGATAGATGGGCTGTTTACAGATGGGCTATGTACAGGTGCAGTGATCTGTGAGCTGCTCTGACAGCTGGCGCTTAAAGCTAGCTGTCTTTCTAAGGTCTTCGAAAGCCAAGTTAACAAACAGATTACCGACCATTTTGAATCCCACCGTACCTTCTCCGCTATGCAATCTGGTTTCAGAGCGGGTCATGGGTGCACCTCAGCCACGCTCAAGGTTCTAAACGACATCATAACCGCCATCGATAAGAGACATTACTGTGCAGCCGTATTCATCGACCTGGCCAAGGCTTTCGACTCTGTCAATCACCACATTCTTATTGGCAGACTCGATAGCCTTGGTTTCTCAAATGACTTCCTCGCCTGGTTCACCAATTACTTCTCAGATAGAGTTCAGTGTGTCAAATCGGAGGGCCTGTTGTCCAGACCTCTGGCAGTCTCTATGGGGGTGCCACAGGGTTCAATTCTCGGGCCGACTCTCTTCTCTATATACATCAATGATGTTGCTCTTGCTGCTGGTGATTATCTGATCCACCTCTACGCAGACGACACCATTCTGTATACTTCTGGCCCCTCTTTGGACACTGTGTTAACTAACCTCCAGATGAGCTTCAATGCCATACAACTCTCCTTCCGTGGCCTCCAACTGCTCTTAAATGCAAATAAAACTAAATGCATGCTCTTCAACCGATCACTGCCCGCACCTGCTCGCCCGTCCAGCATCACTACTCTGGACGGCTCTGACTTAGAATACGTGGACAACTACAAGTAACTAGGTGTCTGGTTAGACTGTAAACTCTCCTTCCAGACTCACATTAAACATCTCCAATTCAAAATTAAATCTAGAATCGGCTTCCTATTTCGCAACAAAGCATCCTTCACTCATGCTGCCAAACATAGCCTCGTAAAACTGACTATCCGACCGATCCTTGACTTCGGCGATGTAATTTTAAAAATAGCCTCCAACACTCTGCTCAGCAAATTGGATGCAGTCTATCACAGTACCATCCATTTTGTCACCAAAGCCGCATATACTACCCACCACTGCAACCTGTATGCTCTCGTTGGCTGGCCCTCGCTTCATATTCGTCGCCAAACCCACTGTCTCCAGGTCATCTATAAGTCTTTGCTAGGTAAAGTCTCGCCTTATCTCAGCTCACTGGTCACCATAGCATCACCCACCCGCAGCACGCGCTCCTTCCAGCAGGTATATTTCACTGGTCACCCCCAAAGCCAATTCCTCCTTTGGTCGTCTTTCCTTCCAGTTCTCTGCTGCCAATGACT